>NC_056727.1:244004958-244209958 GCF_019279795.1 Protopterus annectens | reverse complement strand
CCCTGACATGTTGAAGGTGCTCTTCCCAGGAATGGCTGTAGATGGCAATATCATCTAGGTAAGCAAGAGCAAACCCTCCTGCTAGGATATGATCTACCAGCCTCTGGAAAGTTGTTGGAGCATTTTTCATCCCATAGGGCATCTTTGTGAACTCATACAAGCCAAAAGGAGTCACAAAGGTTGACTTCTCTCTAGCATTGGGAGTCTAGGGCACCTGCCAGTAACCCTTGGTAAGATCAGTAGTGATAAGATACTTAGTCCCACCAAGCTGCTCTAGGGCCTAATCTGTCCTAGGCATGGGGTAAGTATCTGACTCTGTGTGACTATTTAATTTCCTGTAGTCCACACACAACCTGGTGCTGCCATCCTTCTTTGGCACCAGCACCACTGGGGAGGTCAAGGAACTGTTGGACTCTTGAATTACCCATAATTCCAACATTTTCTGCATCTTCTCCCTCAGAGTCTGTCTGACTCTCTCAGGCACCCTATAAGGGACCTGTCTAAGAGGCTTTTGGGATCCTGTATCCACCTGGTGCTGCACCAGATGGATGCACCATGGTTTCCCAGTGAATGTGACCCCAAACTTTTATAACACTGCTTGGATTTTTCAAACTTCAGTAGGAGATAGCTACTGGGACATTGCTACCCCTTCCACTGAGGTGTCTGTCCAAGCCTCACTGAGGAGATCAGTCACCAGATCTCCCTCAGACTCCTCCTGCAATCAACTGCAAATACTCAGCACAAGGACCTCCCTATCATGGTAAGGATTCATCATGTTAACATGGTACAACTTGTGCCCCTGCCTCCTGCCTAGCAGTTCCACCATGTAGTTAACATCACTTGCCATCCTTACCACCTTGTAGGGTGCCTCCTAAGCTGCCTGCAGCTTTTTATGTCTAACAGGAATGAGAACCGTTACCTGCTGCCCTACAGCATACCCTCTAGCTCCAGCATTCCTGCCATACCTGACCTTTTCTGTTGTTAGGCTTCTACCAGGTTCTCCTGGGCTAAATACATGAGTTACCTGAGCTCTGTCCTGAGGTTTAAGACATATGCCAGAGCAGAGTCTTTTTGAGGTTCACACTTACCCTCCCACTCATTACAAATCAAATCTAGAGGTCCCCTCATCCTATGCCCAAACAACAACTCAAAAGGTGAAAAACCTATGGATTCTTGGGGAACCCCTTTGTAAGCAAACAACAGATGGGTCAAATATTTGTCCCACACCCTCTTAAACTGGTCTGCAAATGCCCGTAGCATGGACTTCAGTGCATAGTTTAACCTCTCAACAAGACCCATTAGTCTGGGGATGGTAGGGGTTGTCTTCAGGTGCTTCACTGCACAGTAGCAGGTCTGACATGAAATTGGCACCTCTGTCAGTCAGTATTTCTTTTGTGAAACCTACCCTGCTGAAACTCTATAACAAAGCACTTGCCACCTTTTCTGCTTCAATAGAGGACAAAGCCAATGCCTCAGGGTATCATGTAGCATAATCTACTACCACTAGGATATACTTTTTCCCTGTGGAACTTTGGGTACTCAGAGGCCCTACAATATCCATAGCTACCCTTTGAAATGCCTCCTCAATCACAGGGAAAGGCATCAAATAAGCTCTCACCTTGTCTCCTGCCTTGTCTACCTTTTGGCACTGTTCAGAGGTCCTGCAGTACCCTGTTACATCTCTGGAAATTCCAGGCCAGTAGACGTTCTGCATAATATGTCTCTTTGTACCCTGCTGTCCCTAGGAAGTGCCACATGGTAGGCTCTAGGCACTACCAACTTACATACCCTCTCACCTTCTAGCCCTCCCTCAGGGGTCCACTCTCTATACAGTAACCCTTTCTCCTAATATACAGATTTCCCCTTCCCTTGAGAATCAGGTGAGAGCTGAGCCTGTCTCAACTCTCTCTTTGTAACCGTTTCCAGTTCCCCTTCCACCAGAAGTCTGGCATCCTCTGAAAGTGGTACCTCACTGTCAGCCTGGGTACTACTAATCACCTCTTCCTTTGCAGTCACTCTGTCCAAGGGAACATCAGTATGCACAAGCAGCTGTGGTTCACTTTCAGTCTCACTGCTACAGCATAGCTTCCTCTCTGAATTAACCACCTCACCAGTACTGGCTGCAAGTATGCGGTCTGCTGCTAGACCCACAGGCTTGTCTGAAACCCTGACTGCATGTAACTGCATTAACACATAGTACTGACTCATCAAAATCCTTCCCTATCAGGACATCAGCAGGATGGCAGTTTGGTACCCCGTTGTCTCAAGACAACCTACTATTGGCATTTTGTCTTTCCCACTTACTGGCTCTCACCTTTTGTTCCCCACCTTGCTTCCATGGACATCTGCATGCCACATGGCCCTACTGGTTGCATTCAAAACATTTAACCCTAGGTCTTGGACATGTACCTGGACTAGTGTCTTCCTCTGTTACTGGCAGATTCTGTTGGGGCAGTCTGGGCTGCCTGCCATGGGTTCCTTTAGACCCATGAACAGTAGTGGGGGTCTCATTCCTGTGCAGGGATACCCTGCTTGCTAGGTATAGATGGTCCTTCTTCCCCAACTTCTCTGACATAGCACATTGTCTATCAGCTAACCAGATCCTCATGTCCTCAAGCAAAGTACTAAGGGCTTGTTCCCTCACCAAATGGTCTGTCAGCACTTCAAAAGTGTTAACCCGACATCCACTTGCTCACCTATGAAAATAAGTACTCAGTTCTGCAACATATTCACACACACATTCATCTGCCTTGGGTCTATGCTCACACAACTTTTTCTATGAGTTTCAGGTGTTAGCTTAAAGAATTCTAACAAACAATTCTTAGCAGCAGTATAATTAAAACAGTCAATGTCAGACATTTTTGATAAAATAGTTACAGCTTTACCATGGAGTAAGATGGTCAGGAACCATACCCAGAGCCTTTGGTCAACATTATACTATTTACATACCCTCTCAAACATATGAATGAAACTATCAAAATGATCCCCCCCACAAACTGCGGAAGAAATTTACTGATCTTTTGTGCTTCTGGGGTCCAGTTAATCTCTTCCCTGTTACGTCCATGACTCTAGCGAATAGTCAGCATCTCCTTTTCATGCTGCCTCTGCTGCTTTTTTTCCACAGCTTCCATTTCCAAAATGCATGACCTCCAACTCACGTCTCTTTAGCTCCAGATGGATTTTTAAGTCCTCTGCACAAAGGTTGAGCTTTCCATTCCCTGAGTGTTGTACATTTCCACGGTCAGTCTGACCATCCTCCTGGTTGCTGTTTTCTGATGCAGCTGTGACCAGAGCTGCAATCATGTCTGCCTTATTCAGGTTTCCATGCACCAGTCCCTTAGCCTGGCATATCTCAGCCAGTTGGCTCCTTGACAGCTTGCCATACTCCTCTGCTGACATGCTTGCCTGCTCTCCATGACTAACTAACTAACAAAAGAAAAGTAAATGTGATCTGAACTCAGAATATTCACTGTATGGCTGATTTAGAGTACAAAAACACCTTCAGTGATCACTGTACACAAGCTACAGGAATTCACTATCCACACCACTACAAGCCAATTAGTATGTGCCAACCAATTAATATGTGGTGTGGATATCCCACTACTGCCAAACAATTAATATGTGATGCCGTGCACTGATTCATTAATCAAGTAGCCTCAATCCTCACCACAAACACCAGTGAGGGGCGTCCACTTTGGGAAGGATAACAAATACACACACACAGTAAAGTACACTTTCTCTTAAGAGCACACAGAGATCACAGTCATTCTGGGGCTGGTTTCTCCCTTTCACTCCAGATCCCCAATAAGACTCCCCACTGGCACAGCTATAGAGGGGGGTCCTCAACTAGGGTCCCAAGCCAAGTCCTCCTAACACACACACACACACACACACACACACACACACACACACACACACACACACACACACACACACACTCACACACTTTGATATATGATTTATATGCAACCACACAGACACTCCAGGGGAAGGCGGGAAGACTGGCACAGGTTCACTAGCTGTGCTCCTTCTGTCCAGGCTATAAGGTAGTAATCACTGCCACCAGGACCCTTAATTGTCAGCTACTAAAAAGGCCCTTACCAAAGGGTGTCCAATTATTACTGTGCAATATTATTATCCAATTAGTAAGTGTGACCAGACCTTTTTTAAGGCTTATTTGAGTGGCTATGTACAGTATCACTATATACATACAATGTACTCTAGAACTTAAATTATCTCTACACAACATAGCCACAGTTGAAATGTTTAAAAAAAATTAATAATAAATAATAAAAACATAAGACAATACTTCTTACAACACAGTGCTAGTCAAGAGTTCAGGGATCACTGGAAAATGCTTAAAATAATATAGTAGAATAGTTCTGACATTAATATAGAAAACAGCTAGACTAGACTTCCAATTTCTTATCTAGATATAAGAGCAAACACAGTTCTAAAATAAACTTACATATAGAGCAAGGCAGTGCTGGTGATATTGTCAGTTCTGAAAACAAATGCAAAATGCTCTGATTCTCTCTCTCTCTCTCTCTGTCCTTAAATTGATAACACAGTACCACTGACTTATTTCAGATTACATCAGTATTCTCTGTTTCCCAGGCTGACAGAAACTCAGAGTGTAACAGCCATTTTGATCTTGCAGCTGGTCAGGAAGCCAGAGCAATAAAAGACATTATACATATAAATTCTAGCCATTAACTCTGGTCTCAAAACAAAAGGAAGAATGTCTTCATTCAGACATCTTGGATCCGAGTTTTGAGATCAAGAAATTATACAATGCTTGACTTATCAGCTTTCCACCAGCAAAGTGCAATGTGGTTACATTTTTGAAGTTCAGCATTTACCATAATTTTCTTACATTTAAGAGAACAAGCATGTGGCTTACATTAATATTTACAAATGACAGAATTATTTACAAAATCCTATCTAGCTAGGCTGGCAGCCTTCACATATCTTCACACTGGGCATCATGCCAGCGATGCACAGGTTTCCATGAGAAAGTAACACCAGGACTAGTTAACAGATGCTCAGCAGGGAGAAAGGTAGACTATTAACCAACTTGAGTGTATGTAATCCACATTCTGCACTGATCAAGTGGAATGCAAGCAATTTACTACATAAATTAAACTGGATGGTTCCTGTGTTGCTTCCAGCACAGCTAAATGCAATGTAATGAATTAACACTTCAATATTAGGATTATGACTATCATTATTATAAAAATGAAAACATTCCTGCTTGCATTTTCCTAGACATTCCAACACATCCGCTACTGTTAGAAATACATGCATATATAACTTGTGCTCCTAATCGCAAGGTTCACAGTTTTACCTGCAAATGTCACTATAACCTTAATTATATTTATTATCCCTACAAAATAGCTATAGCTATTATAGCTAAAACAAATATATAAATGATTGTTATTCTAGTAGTTTTCATTATAATCATTTTAGATTAGTTTAAGACAGGACAAAGTGAACCATTTTATTAGCATAAAATGTGAAAATGTCCTGGCAGTGTTGCAAGAACATTGGAAATTTCATTTATTGAAAATGGTCCTTCAATCTTTATGAAATCATTAATAAGTTTGGTTACGTAACAGAATGTCTAAAGACATATCTTTGGACATGATTTCTCAATAACTACCCTGCTGAAATGAGATTCAGCAACAACACCTTGAAAATGAAAGCATCATTGCTAAAAGCAGGGCTCATCAAAAGTTAAAAAAAAAAATATTTTGGGGGGGACTTGTTCACATTCTCCCATGCAGGCCAATACAATTGCAGTGACCCTTGCAAACTCTGGCATTATGTCATTGCCTCTAAAACTTCCCTTAATTGAACACAGCAAAACATTTCACAATAATAATTTCACTGTTGACCCTGCAATAAACCAGAGCTATATTTTCTGTTAGTAATGAGCCCCATACATTCTTATGCATTGCTTCCTAGAAAGCAGGAAAACCCACTGAAGAAATTGTTAGCCTCACTACTAATTTTTTCCCCCAAGGGAATGAACATATTTGTTGGTGAAAAAAATCACCTTTTTCAGTTTGTGCTGCAGATGTGTGACATTTTCTGACTATATTTGTTGTTCCAGTCAATAGAAGTGTCAATAAAGAATTCCAAAAGTCTTCATGTAAAATTCTAGGTGAAGACTAGCTTATATGATACTGCTTGGGACACAGTAGTTCGCAGGTTTACTTTTGCTGACAAGTAGATTTGAAATTCTTGACTCAATATCCAAAGAAAAGGCTGCTTTTATTTATTTAACTGATATAACAGTACTTTGGGTAATACTGCACATCAAATGTGTTTGAAGTAGTTGTACTTCAGGTTGGTGCTAGGAGATGAGTGACAGTTTGGCAATCAAAAAGTTGCAAAGCTGATCCTAAGTGGCCACTGTTATAAAGTGTTGTGTTACAACAGTAATCTGCATTTCTGCAGTGATCTTGGCACTCTTCATTTTATAAACTGCACACTCCACAGCTCTTCCAACAAATGTAAATAATATGTCCACATTTCTTAGGAATGCTGAAAGTATCCTACATTCAGTGATCTTAGAATGAAAAGATTGGTTGTATCTAGTTTTGAAAAAAAAAAAACAACCATTTTGTAGACCTGCTTTTTAAAGGTTTGCACTCATTTTCTGGTGATGTAATTTTCAGCTTAAGAGGGTCTGCAAGCTACCCACCACCTCATGCTAAAAATCTTATGACATTTGATGATAAAGCAGTGCTATATTTCCTCGTGGACATTGCTATATATGAGCGTGTGTGTGTGCGTGTGTGTGTGTGTGTGTGTGTGTGTGTGTGTGTGTGTGTGTGTGTGTGTGTGTGTGTGTGTGTGTGTGTGTGCATTTCACCTTCTGTGCTTGGCTAATCTGCAATTCAATTTATTTTAAAATTTCTTTAGATTATTTTAATTTTTCTATTTTAAGCTGTGCTTTTTTCTCAAAAAGTGTTTTGAATATTATAATGTGACTTTTTACCTATGTTAAGATTCATTTCACCTAAAAATAGAACTGTTTTTCTAATGTTGAGTTGAGCTGTAGCTAGAAAGAGTGGTGCCTTGGGCAGCCCCAAGACTGATACTCCATTCAACCTGAAGTTAAGGACCAAAAAGCAGGAAAACCCACTGAAGAAATTGTTAGCCTCACTACTAATTTTTTTCCCCCAAGGGAATGAACATATTTGCTGGTGAAAAAAATCACCTTTTTCAGTTTGTGCTGCAGATGTGTGACATTTTCTGACTATATTTGTTGTTCCAGTCAATAGAAGTGTCAATAAAGAATTCCAAAAGTTTTCAGGTAAAATTCTAGGTGAAGACTAGCTTATATGATACTGCTTGGGACACAGTAGTTCGCAGGTTTACTTTTGCTGACAAGTAGATTTGAAATTCTTGACTCAATATCCAAAGAAAAGGCTGCTTTTATTTATTTAACTGATATAACAGTACTTTGGGTAATACTGCACATCAAATGTGTTTGAAGTAGTTGTACGTCTGGTTGGTGCTAGGAGATGAGTGACAGTTTGGCAATCAAAAAGTTGCAAAGCTGATCCTAAGTGGCTACTGTTATAAAGTGCTGCATTACAACAGTAATCTGCATTTCTGCAGTGATCTTGGCACTCTTCATTTTATAAACTGCACACTCCACAGCTCTTCCAACAAATGTAAATAATATGTCCACACTTCTTAGGAATGCTGAAAGTATCCTACATTCAGTGATCTTAGAATGAAAAGATTGGTTGTATCTAGTTTTGAAAAAAAAAAACAACCATTTTGTAGACCTGCTTTTTAAAGGTTTGCACTCATTTTTTGGTGATGTAATTTTCAGCTTAAGAGGGTCTGCAAGCTACCCACCACCTCATGCTAAAAATCTTATGACATTTGATGATAAAGCAGTGCTATATTTCCTCGTGGACATTGCTATATATGAGCATGTGTGTGTGTGTGTGTGTGTGTGTGTGTGTGTGTGTGTGTGTGTGTGTGTGTGTGTGTGTGTGTGCATTTCACCTTCTGTGCCTGGCTAATCTGCAATTCAATTTATTTTTAAATTTCTTTAGATTATTTTAATTTTTCTATTTTAAGCTGTGCTTTTTTCTCAAAAAGTGTTTTGAATATTATAATGTGTCTTTTTACCTATGTTAAGATTCATTTCACCTAAAAATGGAACTGTTTTTCTAATGTTGAGTTGAGCTGTAGCTAGAAAGACTGGTGCCCTGGGCAGCCCCAAGACTGATACTCCATTCAACCTGAAGTTAAGGACCAAAAAGGAGAGAAAAAAACTTTGCTACAGTTTCTAATACACACTTACACTTAAAATCATTTAAGCAAGCCTGGTTCCATGGCACAGAGGGATCAAGAGTAACTTGTGACCCTGGGAATAAGGGTTGGATTAGAGGCCTCAGTATTCAAAGTGACAGAGGAAGAGGAGTGAAGGGATGTGGCCCATTCATCTATTCCAGGGAGAGGAGCAGTTTGATGGTGCTTGGGGAATAAATGCAGAGGTTTAATTTCTCCAGTGGAGACCTGAAGGAACCACCACCTATACTTGAGAATGGGAGGACAAGTCTGCTTGTTGGCAAAGTCCCATGGGGAATGAGAGATAACCATCATAACCAACTCATTGCAGGCTCACTTCCATTGCAAACTGAATTATCACAGCAGATACAGGGCTTAAGGAAAAAAATGAACTACCCCTATTGATTGTCTAAATGATGACCTCCCTCCACCTGTCGCTTGGCCAGCTAATGGGGAACAAATGGGTTGTTTCGGCAATGGAAGATGATAATCATCAGACAGTGGGTTAAAAATGTAAAAAAAAAACATATTCCATGATCCCTTAAATGACTCCCAGTACTGAACTTCTACCCATTTGGCAACTCAGTTACATTGCCCTAAGAACTGGATCTCAGGGCAGCTGCCACTTTTGCCAACCTTAATAATGATACTTGTTTAGTGTATTACAGTATTGTGTGCACGGAGGTGTATGTTTTTACATGTATACTGCAGGTATTCTGTGTTATGTAGCCAAAATGGTGACACTGTTGTAAGTCTGAGGATGGTAAATGCAATTCTTGGAAGTGAGAAAATTTAAGTGAGATTCTGGGAAAATGCATAGTAAACCTGATGTTAAAGTAACTTGGAGAATTTCCTTAAGTCTAAGGTACTGTAATTTCTAAGTAAGTGTATATAAGGAACAGGGGTCTGAGGGGTGCAGCCCTCTTCATTAAAGAGTGCAGGTGGCTTGCCACCCTGCAAAAATGCATTTAATGTCTAACAGCAGGTTTTGCAGTTCATTGGTACTTTCCATGAATCACACTTTGTTTGTTTTGGAAAATACACTTTCAATTCTTAGACTACTGGTAGGGCACCAAAATAGTGTCACTACTTCACAATGAATGCTTGAGGTGTGTGTGTGAATATATGTGCACAAGCACAGGTGCATATGTGTGTGTGTGTGTGTGTGTGTGTGTGTGTGTGTGTGTGTGTGTGTGTGTGTCTATGAGTGAGTAAATGTGCATGCGTGATGTGTGTATGTATATATGTATATATATATATATATATATATATATATATATATATATATATATATATGTATATATATATATATATATATATGTGTGTGTGTGTGTGTGTGTGTGTGTGTGTGTATACATACTTTGTCAATCATTCATTAATTCCTAAAGTATTTCTGGTTTGCTGCAACCCAGAACTCCAGTTAATACCAGAATGTCAGTGGAGAGAAATTATTAACACCAAACTTGTTCTCTCAAGTAACACCCATAGTTATTTGAGCAACTCAGGCAAGTCAGTGCCAGGGACTGGGAACTGAGTTGCAGGATAGTGAATAATAGCTCCATCTGTTCTGATGTAAAAAGCCTCATCAAAAAGGAACAGATAGACAGTAATGTAGTAGAATATGTAACATTTAACCACTGATTCATGTTACCCCCTGTACACCAAGTTAGTTAAAAGGAGACTAACATCACCAAATTTGATATCATTATTTTTCTGCTGAATGACAATCTTTCAAAGCAATAATCTTTTTTTTCTGGCAAATTTCCAGAAGCAATGAACATTTTAAGGCTTCTGTAAAGATTTCTTCCCACTGAAGTTTTTCTTTTGGATTGCTTTGGCCTGTGTTGTAAAGAAAGTGACTGCACTAGCACAGGAGTTGCTTAATCCCATTGTTTATCTGAATGCATATCCTTGCTTTTGCTTAGACTTATGAGCTGGAACAGAGCAATGTGTATTTACAGTCTCCTGACCTAGGGACTCCAGTCACTGAAAAAAGAGAAGGAAACCAGGGCCCACTTTGTAAACAGAGACAGGCATGAGGGGGTAGAAGGAGAAATACTAGAACACTCTAACATTTCAGCTAAAAAGAGGATCTTCTGAAATATAGTATCAAAGGAATATAAAAAGTCAAGCAATCAAAAAATATATCTAATTTTAAACGAATTTCTACATAATTTCTTTTTCTTTACATGTGTTCAGATTTTTCCACTTGGTTACATAAAGAAAATATGGCAAAATGTTTGTAAAGCATACAAAATATATGCTTTTGAGAAGAAAATTAGTGCTATGCCACATATATTGCTTACTTCTAGGTCTTTCAAACAGCAGTCACAAAACACAAGAGTTTTATACATATCAGTAGGGAATCCTTGTTTTTCCTGCAAGCATCTTTGCATTTAAACTATCTAGAAATAGCTGTCACTGAGGCACAACTGCCATGTTCCAGGCAAAGATTAAATGTTTTACAAGGCAGAGGACATAGTGAGCCTAAACAAAAGCATCCTTTGTGTAACAAACCAAGACTGGAGAGAGAGACAGAGAGAGAAAGAGAGAAAATGATGAGTATTGTCTATACAATATAACAAACGTGCAGCTAATGCTGATGTTTTTAAAAAGAAGGCAGGATATGAACACATTTAGAAGGGATGAAGTATACCACTCAAAAAACAAAACAACGCAAATGCAAAGTAAAATAAATGAAGGTCATCGTTTCAGTGTGTTACATAATACCAGTCTTCTCAGTGCAAGTATGTACCTAGTGATTCCTTGATCATTTCTGGTTTCAAACAGCTTTTAAACTTCAAAACCCATATAACTAATCATAAACTAATTGGAGTTTATCTGGTTAACAAAGTCCAATAAATACATACTACAGAGTTGCTACAATATACAAATAAAAGAGAGCAGAAGTACCCGGTTATGAATTTTTAATCATTTTATTTATTTATTATTACAAAAATGTAGTGAAGTGAATTAGCTTTGCCATACCTCTGTTCACTAGAATCAGTTATAATCATCGTATCTTATGAAAAGTAAATGCCACCAGGAATGTACAGGAATGTCCATTCTGCACAAAATGCCCCATAGCTTTCCTTAAATGCTTTTGTGCATGTAATTATATCAATGGAAATAACTCAGTTAATTGAACGCTACATTTCCAACTACTATATTTTCAAATCAGTAAGGTGGAAAATATTGCTGCACCCTTATTTTCATTGAATGATTTTGAACTTTGGGCAATACAGTTCAGCAAAGGCAGTCTTTAGTATTATCACTGCACTAGAGTTGGCGTGTATTCAAGAAGTTTTGTTGAAGAGGAGTTCACAGTGCACAGATATTTTCTACCACCAGTGGTCATCTCCAAGAAGTATAAAAACTAAAACGAAATCCATCACTTAATCACTGCACCCTCAGAACGCACTGCATTGTACATTATACAATATAACAAGAAAGAAATACATAAATCGGTTAATAATGTTTATAAGGCAATAGAAGAAGTTATTCACTGTGACTCATAGAGTTGCTTGTAGCAAATTGTTTAGTACAGCATAAGAAATAAAGCTGCTTAGATTAATTCAAACATCATTCATTAAAACATAGAAAAGTGGATTAATACAATAGTGCTGATGAGTTTCACTCCACATTGCATATAGAGCTGTTTCTGATGCGCAGTGATTTATCAGACACTGCAATATATTAAATGCCCGATAAATCAATAACATTTCAGCCAGTAATGTTATATTAACTATGCACAAGTAATGAAATCAATATTTTAATTCATAATAGCATCCATAAAGGAATTCTGCTATCAAGGATTTGATCTACAGACATGATAAAACTTTTTATGTAGTTTGAAACTTGAGAGAGTTAGTGAATAATGGCATACTGCCATAGATCATAACTCATATTCTGAATGTTTTTCTTATACCTGCTTGAAGTACCATTGTTAATTTATTAGACCACTGTAACCCAGATGTTAGCACTGGAAACCATGAGAAGGTAAAGCATGTTAGCAGGACAGCTTCCTAGTGACTCTCACACCTCTCAACCTCTTAGAGCAAATAATCTGGACAAAGGCACAAATAATGGGGGTGGGGGGACAAAGGCCCCAAAATAGGGGCAATTTTTAAATATTGTTTTTACAAACTTAAAAACATTGATAGAATAACATATTTTGCCTTAACATAAATTTTCTGAAGGGTATGAAGTCAGAAATTTAAATGTCTGTCATTATTTTCTGACTTTAGTCCGCAATGATTTGCAAATGACTGTCCAGTAAAACCACAATTCTATGACTAATAGACTAAAAATATGACACAAAAATCTGGACATTCTGCAAAAATCTAAACAGTTGAGAGATATGGTGACTCTGCAGAAAGAAAAGAGCAGACCACCCCCTCTCCTATATCTTAAAGTGTCATTCATGGTTGCCTCACAACTAGTGCCTAATAGACAGCAGGGAGCAAATGCACACTGTTAAGAGTTAGCACACTCTTGAGGTAGTACTATGGAAGCACGGAGTCATTTCTGCAGCAATATAACTATTTTCCATTGTTGTGCTTTGTGTCGCCAACCTTGTTCACCTTGAACTGAAAACTGCAAGCTAGTATGAGCACTGACACAATTCATTGACTGATTTACTCATTGGTGTGAAAAAATAGTATTTTTAATTTAGACAGCATCAATTTCACAGTTTAATTTGCACTGGCCAGTAAAAAAAAAAAAAGCTCATAATGTGCAGTCGTTACTTGGCTTTATGAGATCACTGAGTAACTGACCCATTACTGTTAGTGTTAGCACTTTAGTCCATACCATATATATAGGCATCCTGCTGTATATAATCTACAACACAAATTCTGCCTGTTTCCATTCCTGGGATTTAAGGTTGTTATGGAATTTATTTTATAGAAAAAGTATATTTTTGAAAATGATCTCTCTTTCTGTTTGGGCATGCAGCACAGAAAAACATTTATAAGGAGTTCCATTTGCTCTGTGACTTTTGCTTCCTTTGGGATGTAATTTCGAGCAGAAACTCAGCAGTAAGCATCAGTAGCAGAGGTTTTAGTGGAAAATGAGATAACAAACAGACATCCAAAATATTTTTAGGAAGACTGTCTGGATTTTATGAGGCATAATAATTTTAAAAACCATGACATAATCACAGTTCAGGCAGTGAGGAAGTGAGCGTCAAATAATTGAACACAAATCAACAACTAAGTAAGCGAAACGCAGCGCTAGTTCTCTAATCTAATTGTTTGATATCAAAAGCATTTTTCTCTTAACAGGCAGTAAATAAAGGATCTGTTAGTTTCACCTTAGATTCCCATCTCAGAAACGGAGCCGGAAAAAAATAGTTTAAGCCCTAGCAGTGGTGCCTTGCCACCACACCCCCACTGATAGCAAAGTATCTAGTTTGGAGTCTGGTTTTCCTGTTGTTTTACTGCTGACCTTCAAGTCAACTTTAACCTGTAACCCCTAATAGCATCTGTCATGACAAGAGACTGTTTAATACAAATGGTGCCCTTTAATAGAACAGAGCCAGAATATTTCCCTTTTGTGAAGAATTTGTTTCTTCGCCCTCCTTTTCTCAGTCTCCACAGGTGAGAAGTCCCCTTTCTAGCAGCTGGTTTATGAAATAATGCAAGAGGAAATTTTAATGAGCTGACAGCATCCTCAGCTGGAGATAAATATATGCAAATCAGATGCACAACTGAAGAAGCTTGGACAGAGGAATATCTGCAATTTCAGCAACTGGCTGCCTTGCAGCAAGAAGATGAACAGCCTTGATAAAATGGTAACAAATGCACCTTTTTATCCTGCAGTGTGTAGTACATGGAATAGCACAATTTCACTTAACCCACTAGGGCACGCAGGGCTTTTATCTTCATTGTTTTACATGCAGTTTTAAGAAAATATTTTCAGCTGTGTTAATCCATGATGAGCTAATTCCTTGCATAATGTGATGTACTTTGTTAGGCAAACAAAGAAAGTGTAAATAGATTTATAGAACAAATGTACTATGCACACATGATCTTTCCATTCTATATATTGTATGAAATCACAGGGTTGGAGCATTTGTATTATGCAAATGATGTGAGTTTCACTACTGTTTAATAAATACGTTATAGTATTCAGTTAAACTAACTAAAACTTCTATAAGAGCCTGCCAATGAATTACTTTATTAGCATCAGTTTGCAATCCTCTCTGTTTCTCTCTCATTGTTTCTCTTTCTGTCTGTCTCTTTATCTCTCTCTTTCTGTCTCTTTCACTCTCGCTCTCTATCTATTCATCTCTCCCTCTCTCTGTCTCTCTCTCTCTCTGTCTCCTGTCAGTATTTTAAATTGCAAAGAAGGTTAAAAATAGTATGCATTAGTTGATTATTTGATGGTGCCACTGGAAGTAGTGGTCCAGTTTGTCTGAGAAACAATTTAGAAATGGCTGCTGGTATTACAGTGATGCAAAAATATACTGCCTTACATGCCAAGTGAGAATCTCATAAAACTAACAATGTTTAGTATGCTTGAACTGTAATCAAGTGATTTGTGTTTTTAGTTTTCACATTTCTGTTACTCATCCATTTTTATTCATAAGTGACTTGAAAATGCCATATTTTATTCCCTAGCATGTTATATGCTTCTGTAATAGCCCTGGATTAAGGATTAAGTAAAATACATAACGGTTTACCATGCTGTGGATTCTTTGGAAAAGTTTATATATAAAAATGACTACTTGTAAAAAAAAAAGCAGATAATAGGTACAAGTTCACCATTTGGTATACAATGGTATTTTAAAATGATGTCTATAGTGACATAATTGTATGTGTTTTCAATATTTTCAATAGGATTAAATTGTAGACCAAGCAAAATATAAAAGATACCTTACAGTCGATAAGTACATTGGTGTTAAAATATACTACAGTAATTTGGTATAAAATATACAGCAGTCTATTCAAAAATAAACAGTATTACATGAAGAAAATTGCAACAATGTACTTTAATACTTGCAGCAATGCATTTCCTGTTTCTGTACCCATGTAGTATTTTAATGTAATTTTTACCATTTTATGTGTACACACACACACACATTCACATTATGTCCATCACAGTGAATGCCAGTGTCTGTTTATTTTAGCTGCGCTGTGACTTTACACGCTGTGTCATTTCAGTCACTTTAATGTTGCTATGTAAACATTCATTAATCTTAGTGGTGCCTTTCTCTAAACAGATCACAGATTCTACTCTGCAAATTGTCTTAAACCTATTTTCAGAAGAACACACATTTTTATTTCTATACTCCAGGTTCTTCGGCATTTTCACTTTTGTATTTGGATGCTGTCATTTCTGAAAAGAAGAGATGGGTAACAGTTCTTACTTAATATTTGCAAAACTGGAGACCACTACATTTAGGCTTTGTTTTCTTAAAATTAGGCATGTGCTGCACATTAAGCATAAATAATGACGTTATTGATAAGAACTGCAATGGCAAAAGTTATATTTGAGCTTTTATGATTCATTGCTTCCCATTAAATGCCATCTTAGAACATTATTTTACATAGTTCACATTTGTTTCTCTCGCAACACATCTGATTATATAGGTCTGTGGAGTAGAATTAGAGACTTTTAGCAGTATGGGCACTATGTCTTTGCTGATAGAGGTACCATGACTCATATTTTTTTAACTGCTTCTACTACATCTCTGATACTGGAGAAACAAAAGCGTTATTTAATGTGAACTATCCTCTGTTTAGAAAATTCAATCTGTTTCATGTTACTTGAAAGGCAAATTCATATATGGCTGATAATGAATCTATTATGCAATTGTTTATTTAGCAATATCAAAGTAAGATATTAATATTGTGCCATACCTGGCTTGCATAGTATTTTCTTACATTGAATATATAGTATGTATTGTTTCTTTACTTTTATGTACAAATAAAATATGTTTTCCATGGCTTAACATGCAAACTAAATATGTAATATTTACTCCAGTCTTTAAATTAGAGTTGTATGCTACAGCCATCTTCTTTTAAAAGAAATGTCAACTCGATGAATTGATTTGTTTAAAAATGTCTTAGTCTGAAGATAAAAGATGATGTAGCAACATAAGAAAAACAGGCAGTTTTGCGTTATGTTGTTTAACTTGTCTCAAACTGCAATAACCTATCCTGGAGGCATAATTACAGTATTGTTTCTCAGCAGCCTATGAGAAACAGAAAGAAACAAAAGTCAAAACGTTTAAAAACAGTAAATGAGTTACTGGTATTTTTTGTTTTGTAAGTTGTGTGCATCACTGAAAACAAACTCTGAATCGGTGAATGGATAATTGCAATCCATTCTGGAAATGTAGAAAGTGTAGACTATAAGTATATATTTAATTAGGGTTTCTAATTTATGCTATGTACTCTTCTTATATTACATGTTATTCTTATGCTATGGATTCTTATGTTATGTTATTTATATACTAAGGATCAATCACTTTCACAATACTTTCTTCTTATGATACATATTCTCTCTTATATATATATATATATATATATATATTTATATATATATATATATATATATATTTATATATATATATATATATATATATATATATATTTAAACAGATAGAGCTAGAGACAAAGAGAGAGAGTGAGAGACAGAGATATTGATAGAGAAATAGATATAAATATAGATATATATGTGTTTGTGTATTTGCATACATATATGTGTTTACACATACCTATGAAGATAGCTCTCAGCTGTCCAATAGTTTGCAGAATGTCCCTAATTTTGCCTTGTCCCTTGAATATGCTGACTTTGGGGTGAATTTCTGAAGACTACAGTCAGACAATAATGCCAGTCATCACAGTTTCAGAATTTTTTTGTTCTAGAGAAAATGTATACTGATACAAAATCTATTGATTTATTAACCTTTTTAGTGAAGTAGAATAATACTTTAAAAAGTTGTTTCAGATTTTGAGCCTTTGTCCATTATTACTTTTTGGCTCTGTCCCTGATTCTTCAGCAAATACATGTGTATTGGTAAGCACATGTGAGTGTGTGTGTGTGTGTGTGTGTGTGTGTGTTGTGTGTGTGTGTGTGTGTATGTGTGTGTGTGTGTGTGTGTGTGTGTGTGTGTGTGTGTATGTGTGTATGTGTGTACATATATACGTATACATATATCTGTGTATATAAACAGGAGTAGATATTGTGTGCATTGTAACTGCATTAAGTGTCAGCTTTGCATGTGTAGCATGTTACTGTATAACACAAGCATCTTGAAATATCTGTACTATATTTGTCATACATGCATATTTCTTGAAATTGTCCTTTGGTTAGTCAAAATATGAGTGCAACTCATTATTAGTGTGCATGCATGAAAACCTTCTGCCACTGAGGCAATTGTTGTGAGTACAAATATTCTTTTAATTTGTCAAAGTTGTATGCCTTTACTACTTTGTTTTTTCTGATGAATTCTCATGCTGATTTTCTTACTGTTATGCTTACATTTATTCATATAAATAAAACTTATGTTTTATACAGCTTGTTTTCATCTTATTTGCTTAGGCCATAGTTGAAAGCAATCCTTTGTTCAGGCTATCTAACTGATTAACACAAATAAATAAATAAATAAATAATTATGCAAAACTGATGTTTCTCTGTGTAAATTCACTGTTCAGTATACTGTTATATATTTACAAAATAATGTGCTTTCAAATTGCATTTCTCTCCCACTAGCATATTTGGTATGATGTATAGAAATGTCCTTATATGTATCTGTGGGTGTGTGGGTATGTATATGTGTATATATAAACTATATATATATCTATTGAGAGAGAGAGGTAGATTTAGATATAGATATAGCTATGTACCTGTGTGTATGTATATGCATGTGTGTATGTGTGTGTGTGTGTGTATGTGTGTGTGTGTATATATATATATATATATATATATATATATATATATATATATATATATATATACACATACACTTGTATAAAGAGATAGATATAGACATATATAAAGAGCAAGAAAAAAGGACAGAGAGTGTGACAATATTTATTTCTTTATTATTTATGTTGCTGCCATCTGTTTATCTAGCTGGGTGACTACCTGTGCCTACTTATCTGACTTGCTACATACACATAAATGCATACATAAAGATGATTAGCAGGCCTTTTGTAAATATACTATAGAACAAATTTCTTTTTCTTTTTTTTTTTTTTTTATAAGAAGAATGCGACCTCATCTACAATCTCTATAACCCCCAGCGTGAGGCACATAGTTTGTATATTCCATTAAGTCTTTAAGATGCAGAGCTTTATGTAACACACACTCTCTACTTCAACAGTTACAGTGATATACAAATGCACTGTATCAACAGGTACGTTTGAATATCCCAAGCAAACTTTCCAGGCAAGTGTGGGAATGCAACATATGCTGTGGATTCCAGTAACACTTTTTTTATCAAAGGTTCTAAGAAATGACAAACCAGACTGTAAAGGCAGTTTTAACACATCAGTCCTACAATCAAGTCTTTGGTAAATAATTACGCTATAAAATGAAGATTGCAACAAGACTGTTTTTATAATATGTAAGTTTCAGATGATATTTATTTATATGAAGTTCATAATATGCACATATACATTTTATACTTAGCATGATATAGACCTTCTACAAGGAAGATTTTTTTTTTTCATATAGTGGGTCATGTTATTTCTTGTGTGTTATTTTTGATGTTTAAACCATGCTTTAATATGTTTGGTTGTGCTGATGTATGTTGGTGCATTTGTTTTTTGTACATTGTGAGGTTCTTTAAAGGCTTATTTCATCCACTGTTACTGCTTGCACTTAATAGTTAGGATAAGAAGTAGAAAAAAATGATGCACTACAATACCTTCTATCAGACTAATGTAGTCATTACAAAATGCTCTAAAGTCTGCTTTGGTTGCCACAGTCCTTAACGAATCCGAAAGATCATTCAGATAGACAACTACACAGAAACTGAAATCATGCTACATAATTACTGTACTGTGAAAGAAACACAAATAAGATGCATTTAAATGTTAGTCATTATAAAGAGAAAATACATTACCTGCACATGGCATATAATATAATATCCTTTACATCCACTGTCAATGCTTATATTTTATTGTACGGATTCCATATATGCACAATTGAGCATGTAAGCTGAATCTATAAAATGAGAAAGCTTAACTATTTTTTCAAGAATATTGCTAATGTTTCATTTTAAAAATACACCTATGATGCTTTGACTAGATTGAAAGTTGTGTAATTCATAAAAGTAAGAGACATCAGAGCTTCTGTGTGTGTGTGTGTGTGTGTGTGTGTGTGTGTGTGTGTGTGTGTGTGTGTGCATGTGCGAGTGTGTGTGTGTGTGTGTGTGTGTGTGTGTGTGTGTGTGTGTGTGTGTGTGTGTCTAGATATATGCATGCAAACGTATGCATGCAAGTTGTGTTTGTATTATAACAAGAGTTGAGCATGTGGACAGAGTTTTAAACATAGCAATAAACACAGCATTTTTTTTCTGGGAACTACTCAGTCCAGTGATTAAATACTGACCATCTAAACTGTGTCATTAAGTACTTATAATATATGTAATAATTGTACTTATCACCAGTTGTAATTTAACAGCTAAAATTCAAAATGGATGTGATAATGGAAAAAAACAAAGTCAAAGAGAAGCATTTTTTTAAGAAATTGTTAGTGTCCAACTTTTGTGGGCTATTTCACATTAATGGGACTTCATTTGGGATACAGCACTAAGGGTTGCTATCAGCAGCGAGTAATTTGACTGTTGACAAAGTATATATGGCAGTGCAAATGAAGGCAGTTAGAAGTGTAGTAGGTTGTAATCAAGGAGCTGCTTAGCTGTGCAACACTGCAACTTGAACACATTTGAATCAACACTGCCTTGAGGGGCACAAAAAAGTCCATTAATTTTAGTGGGAAATTAGAGTGGCACTTGACGAAGTGAAGTTTGACATGCGTTAATTGCTCTGCAGCTCACCTAATTAGGGACTTTCAAATTCTTTTACCGCTGTCAAGCTGATGGCACATTGTCTTGTTGAACAGAAAGTAAAACTGCAAGTGTGACTGATCTTTTATTTTTTAGTAATATGTATGTCCTTTTTTAGCAGTAAAGTCATCAACACAGTCACTACTAATGCAAAGAATTGTTTAAAGATATTTATAATAAACTGTATTTATGTCAAATAATATGCTTAGATAAAAAATAGATTGTATCATCTGGCAGTATGAATTATGAACTATGTAAACTGGTATACAATTTGGATACAGATGTTGGCAAAAAAGTATGTCTACATTTTATCTGGGAAAGTAGTACTGAAAATTTCAAAAAATGTTGGCCTACATTGTTTCTTCACACTGTTAAACTGAACTGCATTTGATGCACTTCAGGAAAAAAATGAATCAGCAATGAATCCTTATTTATGTTTCACTTTTGCATCATCCAACAACAGTTACATTATAGTGATGACATGCAATATATTAAAACTGCAATTTGTAAGACTGACTGTAATATACCACCACAAAACAGTGCTGCACACATATAAATATTTTTCTTAGTGTTGGAGCAGAAAGCGTGATCTGCAGAAAATGGTTTCATGGAAGTGTATGCATTTATTTCAAAACTTTGTCCTGCTTGTCTGCCCTCTGAACCCCTTTTAATTCATTAACATATTGATTTTTTTCAGCTTTCTATTTTCATGCAATAACAGTATTCATGGTCGGACTCCTGGCTTGATCGCTGCTCAATTACTTGTTACCAGCTGGCATTTATTTATATGGCATGGAATTATAAAGCTTTGCTATTGTCTTGCCTTAGGCGAATTGTTTATGACACCAGTAATAGGAGTAATTGTTATTGTTGAAATTACCTGTCAGCTACCCGTAGCCATGGCCCTTGTCCCACTGACAAATAGTGACAAGGGAAAGGGATCTTTGGCGCATCCTCCTGATGACTTCTCCTCTGATAATAAGGAGTGCGGGGCCTCTGATAATTTGCCTGTCACTGCTGAGTGCAGCTCAGAAAGAGCAAGCCAAATAGTTGTCAGTCACTTTGACAAAGACAGCAAAATGGTCATCAAAGTAGGAGGATTATCAAAATAAATGAAATCACTTACACATCCATTGTTGGCTCAGCTCTGATTTTTCTTCTAACATTTTTTTTATTAGAAGTCGTACCAGTTGCAAAATAAGCTGTGCATATCAGGCTATGAGGCCCTGCATTGCTATTATAAACCATGCTGTAATGTGTGTTAGAACACTTTGCAAACTGTATCCATATTAGAATGCAAGTTACAATGCTTGCTTCCATGAAAATTGCTAAAATCAAGCTTTGTGCATTTATTTCAAATGCATTATTGTATGGGTAAGATGCTTTTCATTGATAGGGCCACGTGATTAATCTTCTCTGACCACCGGTTTACAATTTAAAGAGTCAAGCCAATGTATTTAGAAATAAAATGTCACTCATCAGAAATGGCATGAAATGTAAAAGGGCACATTCTGAAAGTATGCTCTATGTGCTCATGTTTTATCAGTTTCATGGGAATAATTGCTGTGGAGAAAGCAATGATCAAATTAGAAATCTTGTTAATGTGATCCCATATGAAATGTAAGAAAAGTTTAAAACATGCTAAAACTCAAAGAGTATAACATTGCTTTATTTTATCATCTTCCTATACTGTAAGCATTTTCTGAGAAATTTTGTTTGAATCTCTATACTAAAAGCACTACTTTTACTTTTATGTTACCATTTATGAATGAGATGCATTTATGTAAGTTTTCTTGTACAGTCATTCATAATTGTTGTTCTGCTGTCAAACATTTTCAGTTGCAATAAGATGCTGAGGTTTTTTCTTTTTAACATAATTAAAAAAGATTCCAGTCCAATCCTTCAGAATGTATATCGTGGAAAGACATAACAGCTGTGGAAGCTACTGAATCCTGTTTTATATATATATATATATATATATATATATATATATATATATATATATATATATATATATATATATATTAGAAATGACTGTCCACTATTAATGTCACTAGATGTCACAGCTATCATTTCTGGTATGTAAAAGGAAAACTGATCCTTATTTGCTTGCAAGGATTACTGAATTTTGTAAATCTGAGAATTATGCAGGCAACTTGAATGTGAACTACAAACTATATTCAGTACTACAAACAATATGTCTGTATCTCTGTATACCTATCTATCTATCTATCTATCTATCTATCTATCTATCTATCTATCTATCTATCTATCTGTCTATCTATCTACTTTTTATTTTTATCAGGTGTGTGTGTGTGTGTGTGTGTGTGTGTGTGTGTGTGTGTGTGTGTGTGTGTGTGTGTGTGTGTGTGTGTGTGTGTGTGTGTGTGTGTGTGTTGTTTAATTATATGGCTTCTTTTCTTAACTTCTTAATAGAAAAGGCAGGGAAACCCCTTCTGGACTGACAAGTGATACCATCATTGCATCACATCATAATATCATTAGTTTCAGAAACTGATATGCTGATGAAGTTATTGCATTTAGCCACATAAATAATGCAGTCATGCACAGGTATCAAGACTAAATAGCTATAGGCAGTAACAAGAATATCAGATTCCAGTTTTTATCCGTGTGTTATGGAATGCTGCTCATATACTTTGCCTATTTAGTTTTCTGCAACTGGGTGAGTGCATCGGCCATGTGAGAACATTTTTATAGATGTCTCGGTCATTAAATAACAGTTGTAACCCAAGTCATTTGTGTATACTGTCAGTTTGTTAATACAAACAACATCTTACAATAAGCAAACTTTTATGCCCGTAGAGATAAACAGTAATTGTGGATAAGTTTTGATCTCTGAGTTCATATATTCTAGTTGTGTATACTGAGCCTCCAACATCAGGCATATGGAACAATAATTGATATTTACATTAAAATGCTCTGCAACTATGTATGAATGAGCATTCAAGTGAACTTCGTAGGATGTCAGTTTCTTGCACCAGATGTTGCCACATCTCATTCTTCACCATTCACTCCAAGCTGTAATGTAAGCCTACATGTTTGGGCAAATTATAAAGGAGACCAGTAGTAGTGCAGCATTTTGCAGAAAACGATAAGTATGGAGGCTGTGCTCATTTTGCTGTTATAGATATGAAAAATATATCTGTTGTCTCTAACAAAACCAACATTTTTGGAGTTGCAATATACTTTCTGAATTATTGTATGTCTTTATTGAACAACACAAATGCATGTGCTTATATAACAGAAATAATCTAGTACAGATAGTGGACAAAGCAGAGTTTTTGTAGATCAACACCTTCATTTAAGCTGCAGTAAGCGTATGTTTAGCAATAATGCACCAGGAGTCATAAGGACTTGCTGAAATATGAAGAAGCAACATCCTTCTGATGATGGAAAAATGAGTTAATCATTTATACATCTTGTTTTTAGATGATCCTGCAAGCATAAATGATAAACTTGGTAATTGCTCTGTACTGACTTATGTTTTCGAGCAAATGTAAGAGAGCATGGAACTGAAGAAGCACTAATGCATTTTTTTTACTCCGTGAAGATGTCTGAGTGAAAGTACATCTCTGTTCAGTTATATTTGTTGATAATCTGAGCAAACTATTTTTGAAAATCAGTTTGCAACTACTATAATCAAATCAGGATCAAGCACACACAAGGTAAGATACTTTGAGTACTATGCTATGAAAATGTGAGCACTTAAATATATTCATTTGAAAAAAATCACTTTCATATTTTGTTTTGTTTTATTTCATTCAGATAATACTGTAACTTTTTTTAGGAACAAAACTATAATTTTGAAAACTGTCCATATATTTCACCAAATATTTTAATTTCAGGGATACATATGCCTCTTTAAAGTTATTTAATTAGAACAAGATACAGTTCCTACTTGATGTCTAGTGACATTAACGTCTGCTTGTAAAATTGCTATCATATAATGCATTAAGACTAAAATGAAAAACTATGACATTAAGGAAGATAATAAAAAAAGTTTTATAAGACATATAAATTTGTGCAAAAACTTAAGTTTGTGAACAATGTTGTGCTTCAGCTTCTGGAATTTCAGATTTTCTCTGGAGGTACTCACCCAAAACATAGCAAATGGGATGTATCCCATATAAGATGGGATAGATGGGTTTGTGAAAAACAAAACTGTATCACAAGATGCACATTTTCAAAACAGAAATGAGGTTTGGTAACAGACTGGTTTGTCCTGGGACATCTTCAAATGGGGCTAGATAAATATAGTAGCAGGAATTAAGAGGATGGGGGGAAGATAGGGTTAAATGGGAATGAGGAATGACTGGGAGGAAATGAGATAAGGGTAGGGAGGGGTTTTAAGGGTTTAGGCAAGTGTAACTGGTGTATGAATCATATTTTACTGTCTTTGAGGTAAGGATGGAGTTGTGCATGTGTGGGAAGTTTTGCAGTCTGCAGCCTGATAGAGTTGTTTTTCAATAGGGAAACATGTTGTGGTTTTCTGGCAAATTAGTGGAAACTCTTAAAAGACTGCAGTCAGAAAATATAGACAGACATTTCAGTTTCAGACTTCATACCCCTCAGAAAATTCATGCCTCTCAGAAAATTCACGCCAATATAAACTTATTATCTATCATCTTTTTCAGTTGGTAAGAGCAATATTTGAAATTGTCTATTTTGGGGACTTTTCCCACTGTTACTTATGGCTTTGTCTAGATTTCTTGCTCTAGGAGGTTGAGAGGTATGACCACACTGGTTGTTGCCTTACTCTCTTAATCAGTAACCACATTAATTGTAGAGAATAAATAATTTCTGTAGTTTTAAGCCTTTGCACAGTTACTTATGGCTTCTCCTCTGTATGGAGTTCATTATTTATGGTGTTTAACTAAGGGTACTGGCAGAGTTACTGCTAGTCTGTTAGATGAGATGTGCTTAGTGAATGATTCTGGGAGTGGTGTGCGGCCCGTTGAGCAGCAGTTGCATGGGCTGGAGAGTGGTTGTGGGTATACTGGGGCTTTGTCATGCCTTTCAACTGTACAGATTTTCATAGACTGTCCATATTTTGCTTCTCTTTTCCTCTCCACTTTATAGGTGCAACAATTTTCCATATGGTCACTGCAAGGGTAAGGTCGGAGGTAATGTTGGTAAAGCAGATGATGAATAGGGAGGCATATTTAAGCTCATTAATTAGGCCCTTCTTTAAACTTAGGAGAGTTTTCTATTCAGGGGTTCTCATATCTGACATATAATATAAGGTAGATGGTAAAGGGGGTTCGTAGTGAGAAGTTATTTGCTGCACAGACATAAGGGGCAGGGTTTGAAGTTCATCATTGTTTCAGTTCTGGTAAGGCAAGGGGATTAATCTATTTTATTTTGCAGATTGCGGAGGTGCAGAATTGAATGGGCTGCAATTGATGGCCTGAAGGAAGAGGATGCGGAAGTGATGGAGCCTGTTTTAATGGATGCCCTGGTCACTTTGGGGTGCACAATGATGTCACAGATGGGGTGCAATTAGTAAGCAGCAGCCAGTGCTCTGATAGAATGATTTTCTAAGGTAATGTATTATTGTGTGGCTTTTGATTGTTGGAGTCATGCACAATGGGGTTACAGAGGGAGGTATGTTTGGGTGAAGGTAATGCTGAGCTGGGGGGTTGTATATATGGAATTTGGGGTTGCAGGTGGGTAGAATCACAACAATCATAGGAAACTATGAGATTAATGGTTTTAGATCCCTGGTAGGCTAGCCATGTTCAATTTCTTATTTCTGCATATGGCTCCTTCTGTCCTTTGAGGGACATGGGTGGAACCCTGGGGTGAATTTATAGTCCCTCATTCAGTTGTCTGTTAAAGGGATAGATATATGTTTCAGGTTGTTTCATCACTGCATGTAAGGCGACACATTGAAATGGAAGTTTCTAAGGAGGAAGCCAAGGGAAAGCAGTGCATTAAGTATGTTGAGTTCTGGTAGATGCATCATTGCATTGCTCATAGGAATTTTGTGGATTTTCAAAAATGACAGGAGGGTTGGGTTTGGTTGGTGCCTTGGCGGTCAGAAGGGTGGGTTATATGGATAAGGGATGTTGGACTTTGAAGTCAGCTTCAAGTTGGCAGGCATCAGTTTCACAGAGGAAGTTTGGGGAAATGGGGGCCCATTCTCACTTGCTTGTTATGGTAGTGGGAGGATTTGTTGGTGCTGGCAGCTGAGGCATGTCAGGTGGGGGCTAGAAGGACTAGATGCTTGTGGCAGGATCATGGGGCTGGTTTATAAGTAAAGTTTATGGTAAAAGGGTGTTATCTTGGTCAAATTCTGCTGCAGCCACCAAGGGTAGGAGTAGTGGGTTGGATTGAGTTGCCTTCTTCTGTTCCGCCTATGGTGTTGGATTTTCAATTCAGTGAGTTGGGAAAGGAACTCGAGCAGTTGGACACTGCTTTATAAGTAAATTAGCATGTGGAGGTAAGCTGCTTATTTGGTTGGACGTGTAATTCAATAAATGGCAACTGAAGGGAGTGGTGGTACGCTGCTTCATAAGTAAGGAAGTGGAGGTATGGACACTGCTTACTGGTCAGGATGAGCAGGTTCATGCTCTTTTATGTTAATGTTACATGGATGTTGTCCTCACTTATATCATGTGTTGGTTGTAATTAATAAATATTGGTTAGCAATCATGTTTATGGAAGTTTAATAAAGGTTGTCAAATGTCATTTGATGTGATGTGTTTATTGAAGGGGACCGGGACAAAAAAATGATCTGCATTACTTAATATATGCCAAAGCTGTTCTAGCCAGTGGGCATTGATAAAGGGCATTATTGGGATATGGTTGTTAGCATAGTAACATCCAGTGATCCTATGTTCCTAATTATCGGTGTGTTCTGTTCTAAAACACAAAAGACAAAAAGAAACTGAAAACAATGAAAAAGGAATCCTCCTCATAAAATACTGCTTCTTAGATTTCTTTATTATTTTATTATTATTTTATTATAAAACTTGGAAAATCCTGAGGAAGAATTATAAAAAAAAAAAAAAACACCAATAAAATACTGAATGTACCAAATGAAGGTTCATTTGAGTTCCTTTGGTGCATTCAGTGTTTTATTGTTATTGTTAAATAATCTGACCATGTCAGCAATAAGTCTGGTAACATTTTTTGTGAAACATACAGAAAGCTGTATCCAACTACGTCAGCAATAGAATAGTAACATTTTCTGTGTGACATGAAGAGAACTGTATAAGAATAACATACTGATCACCAAAGGGCCAGACAAATCCTGTACCTACATGTTTTGTCTCCTTGCTGCAAGTAATAAAGGGTGCCTTGCTTGAACCTAACGTGCATTGGTCTTTGAAGTTTTTCCTTTGACAGATTGGTCCTTCGGACTGGAACCCTCTCTTCACCTTGGATCAGATGGCCAGGTGGTTGAAACCATACGGGGAAGAAACCAAATCGGTTCTTTTTATATGGAAAGTCCTCCGACTGAATTGTCGTTCAAAAGAGGCCAGCGACTTTCTGATCTGTGACTGAAGGACGGGTCTCCGCGAATCGGTGATCAATTACGTAGGCTCAGGTAAGGTGAATCTACTTTTTTCTGTTTTCTGTTTTAGATCAGGGACTAGATGTGTATTGTTTTTGTCAGATTGTATTTTTGCAAGTCAGGGACAAAAAAAATTACTGTCTTGTCATAGAGCAGGAGAAACAGAATAAGTAGGCAGTCATTCTGAAGAGACTATAACAAAATCCGTGGTACCACTTTAAAAATTAAGAGAAGTTATGTAACGATCAAAGGGTAAAACAACATGGGTAATAATTGCACAAAAAGACCCCAAAAACTGCTGTTAACGGAAGACGCAAAATATATGCAGTCGCTGCGTGCCGAGAATATTAGATATTTTTCAAAATGGGTTAATAAATACGAATTCGACAGAAAATTAGAAAAATCCTCGCTTATCAAACTTATCAAACAGCTCAAAAATTATTCCAAGGGTCAGGTAAAAAAGCAACATCAATTAAGAATTCCTCAGGCACACAGGTGGCTGGAGGAAGTAAACCATAGGGAACAAAAAAACAAAGATTCAAAAGCAATGTTTTTAGATAAGGAGGATAATAACTTAGCAATAGCATCAGCACCTCTGCCTCCCTTACCAGAATATGAAGCAAGTGAACAGGTTAGTACACCCCCACTATATCCTGTGGTCACTGAAGATAGAGATATTGTGAAATTAAAACTGACAAAAATTAGAGATCCCATCAGGACCAGGTCCCGAACAAAGGCAGGTAATTCAGAAGAAGGTATCGAGTTATGACAAATAGTTAATAATTCACGATCTATAGGTGAAGAAGAAGAAATATGCTCGCTTATAGAAGTACCCAATCCTCAGGCAGGTCAAGACAATCAGGACCCATCTATCTTAGTGTATAGATCTTGGACTCCGGAAGATATCCGGAAAGCCACTGAGGGAATTCCTCATCCAAAGGTTAATTTCAGAAAATTCTCAGAAGATTTACAAGGAATGAGGTTGAGTTATAACCTAAACGGAGAAGAAATAGAAAAAGTAGTTAGACAAATTGTAGGGCCAGATTGGTACATGATTAGTGGGAACTGGAATCCCTGTGACGCTGCACAAAGATCCCTTCCACATAGCAGCACAGAATTAGACACCAGAGTAAAAGGTCTTACAGACCGCATCTCTGAAAAATGGACTGGACTTGCATTAATCAATGCATCCAACAAGAAGGTGAAACAATTGATCGGTATTATGTCAGATTGTTAGAATGTTTTAATAACCACTGTGGAATGCAGGTTCCTGAAGATCAAACACAAGATTCCCCATAAGAACAGCAGTTAAAGAATGCATTTTTAAAAGTCAGTAGCACACCTATAAGCAGTTTTATTACAAAACACATGGTAGACCATCGTACAAGCAGGTTACAATCATTACTTGAATATGCTAGGCATGCCGAAAGGCATTTTAATAGCAAAAAGAAAAAGAAAGCTCAAGTATTTTCTGTAGAACATGGAGCAGAAGTTTATGTAGTACAGTCTGGGAAAAGGGGCAAGAAAAGTGTGCAGGGAAACAAACAATCTGATCAGCGATCAGAGGACATTGAAGGGCAAAAAAAATGGGGAGAATGTTTTAAATGCGGTAAAAAGGGACATTTGGCAAGGGATTGCAAGAAAAACAAGAAAGCAACAACGGAAGACAAGGAGGGTGAGGACTGACTATATGGTAGTCAAGAATCACTAGAAGGGACTAGCAAAGAAAGGACAAATGAGAATGTGATAGAGGGAGTAGAGGAAGTGCAGGACGTTAGTGACAATGAAGAAAATGAAATATTAGACCTAGCTTTATTGAGCTTGGAGCTCTATTTAGCAGACATGAAACCAGAAGTTACACTCTTGGTAGAAGGGAGGGAGGTCAAATTTTTGTGTGACTCAGGGGCATCACGAACCCTGATACACCCCTCCAAACTGCCATAAAACACAGAGTCACCTGATTACATACTGGCAAAGCAGCTAATGGACAGCTGTATCGGGAGCCTCTCTCCCGTAACATTGCAATAACTGATCCAGTTTCAGGATTGACACAAAGAAGCAAAATTGTAGTTTCTACAAAATTCCCAGTAAACCTCTTGGGCAGAGACCTCATGCAGCTATTTGGTATAGCAGTAGTCCCAACCATGCAGGGTATGGAAGCACAGTGACAAATTAACACCGTTGTAGTGCAGTCAGAGGGTGAAATGTTTTATTGGTGCAGCCAGGACTTGGTTACGACTGGTCCAGGGACTGTGACTAAAGAGTTAATGAACCTAGCCATCAGCAAGTTCCACTCCCTTGACATTGATAAGCAACACCTGTTGCACTGTACCCTGTATTATTGCAACACACCAGGACCTGATAAGGAATATGAGCAAGAATTATTTAAGAATCATGCAAACAGATTGATATTGCGTAACCTGTCCTGGGACACAGAAGGGAACAGTGTAGCCAGCTGTTCATTGCCCCAGGAGTTCTTTGCACTTTTTAAATCTAATCAATTACCACATGTTAGCTTAACCAAAAACAGAAATATAGAATGGTCAGACCTAGGAGAAAAAGTCACGAGATGGGAGAAACAGACAGAACTTGAACTGTCAGAACAAGGAATACAAGTACAAAAATTGAATTGGATAACTCAGACCAACCTAGCTGTGCACTTGCAGTCTAGCGAGGACAGCTGATTGACACTCCTATTAAAGGAGGAAGAGAATGCCTTACAGAATATACCAGAAACTCTCTGGTTAACAGGAAAATCAGATGTAGGACTCATTCGTACAGTGGGACCAGTTACTATCACGCCAAAGTCAGCATTCAGACCACAAAAAAGGCAGTATCCCTTAAGAAAAGATGCAGAGGCAGGGATAAAGCCTATTATAGCAGCCTTACTTAAAGGAGGGATACTAGTAGAATCTCCCGAGTCACCATGTAACACACCCCTATTTCCAGTTAAAAACGCCAATGGAGAATGGCGTATGGTCCAGGATTTACAAGCCATAAATGATGCAGTAATACCAAGGGCACCCATGGTGCCAGACCCACACACCCTGTTGAATGATTTGAAACCTCAACAAAAATATTTTTCTGTGGTAGACATCAGCAACGCGTTCTTTTCAATACCGATACACCCTGATAGCCAGTATTGGTTTGCATTTACATTTCAGGGGAAAAGGTATACATATACGTGACTACCACAGGGATATTGTGAAAGTCCAATGATATTCTCACAAGAAATGGCAAGCAACTTGGCGGGATTCACCCCACCAAGAGGCAGTCAGATTTTACTTTATGTTGATGACATGTTGCTGGCGGCCCCCACCCAGCAGGATTGTAGAGAAGATACCATAGCACTTCTAAGATTTTTAGCCACTGCGGGACATAAGGTAAATAAAAATAAACTGCAGCTTTGGAAAAAATCAGGTCAAATACCTAGGATATGTAATATCCAAGGAAGGTAGAATGTTAGATGAGGACAGAAAAATAGCAATTTTGCAAGCACCAAAACCCACTACCAAGAAGGAAATGATGTCCTTCCTGGGTACAACTAATTTTTGCCGGAGCTGGATTACAAAATATGCCTTGAAATCTGCACCTCTGACTGACCTTATATATAAGAAGCCTATGGCAGTGCAGGATTTGTTACAATGGATACCAGAGGCAGAATCTGCCTTCTGTAAACTAAAGCAGTTACTAGCGTCCTCATTAGTTTTGGGATTGCCAAACTGCCATAAACGTTTTTTCCAAACTGTAGATTGCAAGCAGGGTTACATGACATCAGTGTTAACACAACAGCATGGGGATAAGCAACACCCCATTGCTTACTACTCATCACAACTAGACCCAGTGGCACGGTCCTTAACCCACTGTGTACAAGCAGTAGTTGCAGCTGCAATGGCAGTACAGGCTTCAGCCTCAGTAGTCTTGTTCCACCCTCTCACTTTGAGAGTACCTCATGCAGTCGTGATTATTTCACTACAAGAAAATGTGGCATATCTTTTCCCTGCTAGGCATCTTTCCTGTATGACTATATTATTGAGCCAACCTCATATGACAATTGAACGATGCATGACTTTAAACCCTTCTACTCTGCTCCCAACCTCTGCACCTGCACTGCTGCCTTCAGGTAATTGAGCAAAAGACGCTACTTAGAAAAGATCTCATGGATGTCCCCTTGGATGATGCCAAGGTGACAAACTATGTGGATGGCTCATGCAAAAGGGGTCCTGCAGGACAGAACCTAGTAGGATATGCAGTAGTCTCTGATACTGGGATTATAGAAGCAAAACCTTTACCACACAACTTATCTGCACAGGCAGCAAAATTGATTGCCCTGACATGGGCATGTACCTTAGCAAAGGGTAAATGTGTAAACATTTTTACTGATAGCCAGTATGCTTTTTCTACTGTACATGTTTTTGCGCAACAGTGGAAAAACCGGGGAATGATAACATCTACTGGCAAACCTATAAATCATGCGCAGTTTATTTTAGATCTTTTAGAATCTATTCAGTTACCTCAGAAAGTAGCCATTTGTAAATGCACAGCTCACACCAAGCAACAAGATAGGATTTCAAAAGGTAATGCGAGAGCTGATACAGCTGAAAAACAAGCAGCCACAGAAGTATTTCTTTTAAATGAGGAATTACAACCCTCTGAAACTTTAGATCTAGATATGTTAAAAACAATGCAGACACACTACGCAAGCTGAAAAACAGCGATGGATAAAACGAGGAGCAATCCTCGAAAAGGGGCTGTACATCTCTAGAGAGGGAAAACCGATACTACCCTCTAATTTGTTTCGCTATGCAGCATTGTTGAGCCATGGGCAGTGCCATGTCTCAACAGGGGCGATGGTACAGCTGGTGAACCAGGTGTTCACAACATACGGATTTACAAACTACTCTAAAAAATGTTGTTTGATGTGTCAGATTTGTAACAAACATCATGCACAGGGGGTGATAAAGCCCAAGCAAGGGAGTTTCCCCACACCACCATATCCATTTCACACTATTTGTACGGATTTCATAGAATTGAACAAATGTGAAAATAAGAAGTATTGTCTTGTCATTATAGATATGTTTTCCAGATGGGTGGAAGCCTTTCCAACCAAAAATCCAGATGCAGCTACGGTGGCAAAAGTACTTGTCAAGGAAATCATTCCTAGGTTTGGTATTCTGGAAAGAATCTACAGTGACAATGGTACACACTTTGTAAATCAAACCATACAGCAGTTGAGTAAGCATTTTGGTATTTCTTTAAAAAAATCATTGTACATACCATCCACAATCTGCAGGGCTAGTTGAAAGGCATAATGGTATACTTAAAAACAAATTGAAAAAATTAATAGCTGAGACAGGAAAAACTTGGTTGTACTGTTTACCCCGGCACTGTTGAGCATGAGAACTGTCCCTACAGCAAAAGGATTTACTCCTTTTGAAAAACTATTTGGAAGGGCTTATTATACACTCCAGTGGAAACTTCTCATGTCATCAGATCAGGAAGCTGATTTTATACTAGCTGAATATATGAAAAAGTTGTTGAGTTCTAAACATCTGTTGCAGTCAAATTCTGTTTCATATAGAAAACAAACCAAAACATCAGAAGTGGCAGTGACGCCAGGAGACTGGTGTGGATCAAAATCATCAAGCAAAAAAAAATTGCATCGCCAAGGTGGGAAGGTCCCTACAAGGTGCTTCTTTCAACACCCACTGCAGTCAAGATAGCAGAACGAGCTTTGTGGATACACCTGACACACTGCAAGCTGGTTAAGAACTTTGAGTTGGACAAAAATCTTACCTCTCCATCGGGGCCCTCAGCACAAAGTCTGGCTACAAAGGGGGGTCAGATCAATAGGACTGATCCGTCTCAACCCCAGTGAAGAAACCATCAGTGCTGAAGGTCCTATTAGGGCAGAGAGTAAGATCACATGTCCAAAATAAAGATGATGGTATCCAGTAAGATCCAAATATACCTACTTGGGAGAGTCGGAGAAAACAGAAATGCAGAACAACCATTTCTACAAAAGTATTGCATTACCATCCTGTTGACTGTACTAGTGACAATAATCTTTTTGTTGTGGCCATTCCTTTTCTCAGCCACACAAATTGAACTGAACAAGTGTGCAGAGTGGCACCCGAACTTTAACACTTACCAGGTAATCAAATATGTGTATGCTGAAATCTTCAATGTTTTGAATTGCTGGATTTGCACAGCTTTACCAACAGCATATGGGGGGGGGGTTACTGTTAACTTCAGTTCCCCTAGGAGCCAACAAGACCTGGGAAAACCTAATTCATGATATATCAGATGTCACATCACAAGATAAAGTAGCATTGCACTTGTCTGTTCAACAGAAGGGAACTGTGTGTTTTTATAAGAATGATACAGTCAAGGTGGGTTGGAGCAATTGCAATGTGACTGTTCCCTATAGATGCTACACTAAACTGATAACATCAGATCCTATTGCAACACGAGCTATGATGCATTTGTTGAACTGATGCATAGGACAATTGAAGAAGTAAAACATAATGCTGACCTCTATAAGCAGCTGTCCATAATCGACAAAAAAATGTTTCATGCAGAGTCAGGGTATAGTAAAGTTACTACTAAAGTAGAAGATTGTTACTGTATATGCAGTAGAAAAGCATATAAATGGTTACCTGAGAATTGGTCCGACAGTTGTTTTTTGGGGTACCTGGTTCCAGCCATATGACACACAGCAGTTTTACCTCAAGGGAAAATTCAGAATGTTCGAGAAATCAAGAAGCCTGTCAATCCAGTGGGGCAAATCAATGTGCGCTGGAAAAACCATCATGCTGTGGGCTCAGGGAACAATGGACTGTCACACATGGACTTGAGTGATACTGTTATATCATGGGCAGGTGTACTGCCAGCATATGGAGCAACAAAAACAATTTGGGAACTGAGAAAATTGTCTAAGCTTCTCAAAATAATGAGCAATGCAACCTTTTCTGCCCTAGAATTGGTGACTGATGAACTGACTGCCATGAGAACAGTGGTGCTTCAAAATCGCATGGCTCTTGACTTCATCCTAGCGGCAAGAAGAGGTATGTGTGCTTTAATCCAGGAGGAGTGCTGTTCTTATATTCCTGACCACAAACACGAGATAGACAACCATCTTGAGGTGATTCAGCAGGTGTCAGCCATGACCAAACCAGGACCAAATCCATTGACAGACTTTTCCCAGAAATTGTTTGGAGGTTGGGGCAACATCCTGATGAACATTCTGATTGCCATCTGTGTAGGAATAATCCTACTGGTGGTATGTGTGTGCTGCTGCATCCCCTGCATAAAAAGACTGATTAAAAATTTTGTATACATTTCAGTTTCAGAAACCTTATACCAAGATGCTGAACTTGAAGAATTGCTAAAAAACTGAAGATGCTTTCATGAGCTTAAACTGAATGACTCTCTTAACTGCAAATCCTGAGCAGGAAGAGGTTAGGGGAAGAAAAAACTGTTTATGCTTGTCTTGAAAGTAGAATAAAAGTATTAAAAGGGGGGAAATGTTAGAAAAATATATAATAGTAATATGCATGCTGAGTACATTCAAGGTTTAAAAGGGTTAATACATTTATTCTGTTCACACTGCATGAATCTGTACAGCTATTAGAAACTTAACAGGAGACATTTCATTTCTGCTAATGTCATGAAAATAACAAGAGACATTTCATTTCTGCTAATGTCATGAAACTTAACAAAGAGATATTTCATTTCTGCTTATGCTATGAGAAAATATGCAGCTGCTAGAAGCTTTGATAAAGAAAACAATAGATGTTTGAAAGTATAAACCATAGTCAGCATTACTTGTACCAAAGCTAGAAATGTACCTTGAATCTAGACAAAATGTAACACATGTATTAGAACTGTACAACTGAAGAATTGAAAAGTTAAGGTGGGCTAAAATAAGCCCAAGGCCAGATTGTTTTTCTCAAAATGTTTTTGCAAGACAGCAGATAATCTGACCATGTCAGCAATAAGTCTGGTAACGTTTTCTGTGAAACATACAGAAAGCTGTATCCAACTACGTCAGCAATAGAATAGTAACATTTTCTGTGTGACATGAAGAAAACTGTATAAGAATAACATAATGATCACCAAAGGGCCAGACAAATCCTGTACCTACATGCTTTGTCTCCTTGCTGCAAGTATAAAGGGTGCCTTGCTTGAACCTAATGTGCATTGGTCTTTGAAGATTTTCCTTTGACAGATATTTAACCAGTTTTCTCATATGGCCAAACCCTGCCATGGTAGCTCATGTGATGGATATTTAACCAGTTTTCTCATATGGCCAAACCCTGCCATGGTAGCTCATATGATGGATATTTAACCAGTTTTCTCATATGGCCAAACCCTGCCATGGTAGCTCATTTGATGGATATTTAACCAGTTTTCTCATATGGCCAAACCCTGCCATGTTAGCTCATATGATGGATATTTAACCAGTTTTCCCATATGGCCAAACCCTGCCATGGCAGCTCATGTGATGGATATTTAACTGGTTTTCTCATATGGCCAAACCCTGCCATGGTAGCTCATTTGATGGTAATTTAACCAGTTTTCTCATATGACCAAACCCTGCCATGGCAGCTCATGTGATGGATATTTAACTGGTTTTCTCATATGGCCACACCCTGCCATGGTAGCTCATTTGATGGATATTTAACCAGTTTTCTCATATGACCAAACCCTGCCATGGTAGCTCATGTGATGAATATTTAACCAGTTTTCTCATATGGCCAAACCCTGCCATGGTAGTTCATGTGATGGATATTTAACCAGTTTTCTCATATGGCCAAACCCTGCCATGGTAGCTGATGTGTTTGTACAAGGCAAGTGAATGCATGCTAGCACACATAGGTGATAAACCGGCACATCCCCTCACATTCATTCAATGATGGGCTACATTCAGTACATATACATTAGAGCAACTACTGTTGTTCTCCCCCAGTATGCGATAACCACCATTGGTCTTTCCTTGCCACACATTTTGGTTTCTTGAGCACCTCAGTCACTAACTGATCTCTGGTCACATAGTTTAGATTTAGATTACATCCTTCAGCAGCAGGCAGCTGACAGGAAGATAACTTATTATTTGGCAGGCTACTCTCTTGTCCAGGTTAGGCAGTGGGAGTAACAGTGGCACCAATAAAAAGATGGTTTACAGTCCAAGTGAAGTGCAGAAGGAGGTTAATTCTGCTGATATAGATACCTGCTGTATAATGTGAGAGGAGCGTTGTGTGCTCCACCTCTATAATGTAAAATGGGAAAAAGACTGAACATCTCTGGCCATCTGAGAACAACCTCTGAAATATAATGAGATAATAAACACAGGTTAGATTACACATGCAATTTAATATTATGTCCCACCATATGGTAAAAACTGCATGTTGTCACATTGCATTGAAAGAGAAAACTGCCTCTGATTGGAGCAGATAGTGAAGTCAGCTGGAAAATTTGGAAAGAACTAGATGGAGGAGTGCTCATTGGATATATTACTTAACAAAATAGATGCCCCAAACCTAAAAGCCTACAGATACCATATAGTCACTATTCTCACTAAAATGCAGTGTGCTGTTATTCTAAATACTGTTTTAAAACAGCTTAAAATAAAGCCATCTCATGAAACTTTGACTTTTGATGTCAGATTATGAGGCAACACTACCACATGATTATATCTTTTAACTTTGTTATAATTTAATGCTTTTATTTTATTTACTTTATTTTTTAACCTGCACACCTTGCTCAGAGCTTTATGTTTTTTTTATGTGATACTCTCAGATAATGGTCTGGTAAGTGGAGAAAAACTTGTACTTAAAACAGAGTTACGTCCCTGCTATTTCGGCTTCATGTTGTCATATCAGTTGGATTCACATTACCTACTATCAAATATACGGGTTAAGCCTAGCATCCTTATTTTACTCAGATTCTGATGTTGCCATGAAGCTTAGCATCATTATTTTACTCAGATTCTGATGTTACCATGGTGCTGTACTATGTCATTCTTAGAACTAAGTGCAACATGACAGGTGAGTATGCTGGTAATGTATGCAGTGAATGTTGAGATGTTGATGGCCCATAAAAAGTGACTATAGTATAAATGAGACCTCCACTATCACTGCTCAAAACTTAGTTCACAGGGCTGAGACAGTGCTGTGACACAGAAAGTTAATTAACTCCGGCCCCGGTGACCTGGGTTCACTTAGTGGTTCAGGTGTCAGCCCTCCCTGAAGAGGGTGTTCATTTCAGGGTTTTCTGCAGGAAATTGTGGGTCCCAGACAAGAGTAACACTCAGACATAGCACATGAACACAGAGGAGAGGGGGATGAAAGTTTATGTCATAAATGAGGAAGAAAGTCCCCAGAGGGAACCAGTCAATGGCATAACCCCCAGGATACCCTTACATTGTGTGCTAGCTCTAGCCTTAGAAATGGAGACATTCCAGGGGCTGTAGAAGAAACTGGTAGACCCGGCAATGGACAGAAGCACTGAAACTAGCCTGAAAGAATAAAGAAGAATGGGGAAGAAAAACATTAGGCAATGAATTATTCGTTTTCATCACTTAAGTCAACTTTTAGCCACTCGAATCTCTTCTTAGCTGACAGAAATTTCGCGAATAATGTCTTTTAGTTCTATATAATACTCTAATGTCTTGTTCTCGGGGTTATTCAATTGTTGCTATAGAGGGGTGTAATATGAGGTTGAAAACATTTTTTATCTTGATGTTTTGTTTAAATTTTTATTCCCAGTGCTGCCTCTAAGATGCAGCAGATATTAATTCAATTTACATATAAACAACTTCAGATCGATTAATATATTTATTGTCATCCCAGTAGACAGGCATGGAAGAAAAACCTTTCTTATAAAGCTTGTCATGTTGAACTTTAATTTATATATGACTGTAATTATAAATGATAATGTCTGCTGTACCAGAATATTCATAATAACAAATATCCATGCAGCTGTCAGGGTCTATCATCTCCATTGTGATGTTCCTGTCCATGTCCATATATAAGTTTTTAATAGGTGTTGTTCACTCCTATCGAACTGCTGTCCATAGGACAACACTTCTTTCTGTCTGACCTAAATATTGTAGGGCTATCCAAAAAAAAAAATATCTTCCATGTTCTGCTGCTGCTGGCAATTGTCATCTGCTGAAACAGTGTCCTGAGGGTGAAGCTTTAAAGAGGTGTGCCTGTAGATATGCTCATTTCTCTTTATATTCAGTTTTGTCCCACAAGAGTTTACATTCTTTGCAGCCTTGTGCTGAAATAAGTTGTTTATCTATCCTATTACAAATGTTACTTTATTCAATTTTATTACTGGAAAACAGTAGGACATGTATGATGCAGTCAGAAAACCCTTTTACCTCTTTAGTAAGCTTTTCCATCACTCTCATTGTTACTCACTAACAGTGTCATTATTTTGCCACCTGTTTTATCAAACAGATCAAAAACTCATAATGCAAAACAGAGTTACATTCCAATCTATGTGAAATTTCCAAACAACATTACCCTTTTGGAATCATGATATTCTGAATACATTCTGACCAACATGCACACGCAAACCATTGCAGTACTAGTTTTACACTTAATTCGGTAAATACAGCACATTGTGTGACACTACTCCTGCCACACAAGAGGACGTGTAAGGTCATATGTAACTTTATTTAAGGAGAATCTTCTTGTTAGTAGTTTTGTTCTGGATTTTGCAGCCAGGAGGCAACAACGGGTCATGTTTCAAGACTATACTGGTGCAAAATGCAATTCCTTTAATTCCAAGTAGTGGCTGGCAGTTATTACATGTGTTTGAAACCATCAACATGTAGCTGCAAACAGCACAAGTGTGGAAACAAAACAGTCACAGTTCAAAATATCCAAAGGTAAAATAGGCAGCAAGCAGCAGGCAGCAGGTAAAATAAATCCAAGTTTAATGTATGTACAAACTGGTAAGTGCCATTGCTATGAAATCATAATTTCTTCAGTCCCTAATAAAACAGCATAGTCACTAGACATTTAAATAGCAATATCATAATATACAAACCAATCAGAAGCTAAAACTAATAAAGCAATCAAATAGTTAAAGCTGAACTCAGTAAAGAAGTGAACTCAGCAAAAGAAGGTAAACATTACATCTTTCTTCTCTCCTGGCTTTTAAAACAGGTTTCAAGGGTACAAATTCATTTAACCCTAGCCCCATGTAGTTTGGCTATCCATCTTGCTTCACATTTCTCTGTTTCATTTTCAATATTGCCTAACCTAACATGCTCATATATAACATCTAACACTAAAAGAAAAAATATATTCATTACCTTTCATCTGAACATGTTTAGCTAAGGAATTGACAGTATTACTTTTATTTATACAATATATATGGTCCCTAATGCATTCACGAAACTGATGGTTGGTTTTACCAATATAAAATGAGGTCCATTGCTCACAGTTAGCAAAATAAACAACTTTCTTGGTGTTACAGTTAGTCATAACATTTAAGAAGTATTTCTTCCCTGTCTGTGGATGAATAAACTCATTACCCTCACTTATATACTGACAGAAATTACAAGTGCCACATTTGTTGGTACCCTATCCTCATTGTTCATAGCCCAACTTATCTGGATAACACAACAACCTTTTTAGGTTCACCCTAGTCCTGTAATAAAACTTAGGAGATGTGCCAAGTAATACTTCAATAAGTGACTCAGAAGTTAAAATATGCAAATTCATTTTATTTATATCAGTGACCTTATTTATGTAGCTGGAAAAAGTCATAGGACGCTTAAGATGTGATCCCTTCTAACTTGTTCATACTGATCATGGGTGGGGGTTATAAAATAGTGTCCCCCAACACCCTTCCCGAGCTGCAAGGCACAGCACATACCCTTAGCTGTCTTAGTCCCCCTATACTCCCGTGACACCCTGCAATGGCCCAGTAATCAAGGAGCCTCAATCCTCACTACTAACACCAGTGAGGGATGTGCACATCGGGAGGATGAGAAGTACACATAACAGTAAAGTACAATTTCCCTTAAGAGCACACAGAGATTACAGTCAGTCTGGGGCTGGTTTCTCGCTCTCTCTCTCTAGATCCCCAATAAGACTCCCCACCGGCACAGCTATAGGGTTAATATCTCAGCTGAGTGGTCGAGCCGAAACCTCCAGCACCTTCTCTGTCCAACCAGTGCTTCGTGTCCCTGCTCAACTAGCTGACATAAACACACATACACACACACACACACACACACACACACACACACACACACACACACACACACACACACACACACACACACACACACACACACACATACACACACTTTGAGATTTGATTTATATACAAACACACAGACACTCCAGGGGAAGTCTGGCACAGGTTCACTAGCTATGCCCCTTTCCGCTCAGACTATATGGTAGTACCAGCTGCCACCAACCACTCTTTATCAGCTACTATAATGCCCTTGCCAAACGGGGACCAATTCTACTATACAATGTCACTAATTCTACTCTGCAATGTCACTATTATCCAAATGGTAAATATGTCCAAGACTTGAAGGCTATTTAGGAGTGGACTGTACAGTGTTACCAAATACATGCAAGTACTCTAACAGCTTAAATATCTCTAAACAAAACCAGCCAAGTTTAAAGGTTTAAATATATTTAATAATAAATAATAAAAGTACAAGACAATACTCAACTCAAAAAAGTGACAGCAGACTTCAGAATCACAGGAAATAATTTAAAACAACATTGTAGGACAGTTTCACACAAATACAGAAAACACCTAAACTAATCATATTAAGTTTCTATCTCTAAGAGAGACACTCTGATCTAAATCTTACTTACAGTGCAAGGCAAATACAGATGAGAAGTGCTAAAGATGGATGTGTTCAGATCCAGAGACAAATACAAAATGCACAGACTTTCTCTCTGTGATAGTTCTTAAATTAACATTACACATTACTGCTGGGTTAGCTAGATGACATCACTATTTGACACCTGCCTCTAGTTTCCAGGCTACTAGATACCAACAGAATTTAACATGTCTCTATGAAAAATATTTGTCTCTTACAAAGCTGACACTTATCTCTTAGGAGCTTGCCTGAAAATGGAAGTTGTAAAACAATTAACACTTTTACATTTTAAACCTAGTAATTATTTCCATCTTAAGACAATAGAAAGAAATAGAAAGAAACTCTAGCTGTAGACATTCCATCTTCTTGCTAAAACTGAGAGATAACACAATCGTAAACAATTTCAGCTTATTTTCTTGAGGGTTTGCAAATTAACTCTGCATGTTCCAGCTTCTTACTATCAAAACATACATTTGCATAGGCATGTCATTTATACACATTTCTGCTCTTTTCCAGCAGGGTACACTGTGGTTACATTCTTGAAGCTCGGTACAGAACATACAGTTTTCTTACATTTGTAGGGCACTCATACAAATCATATTACTATTCACCAATGACATAGAATTATTTACAAAATTCTAGATAGCTGGGCTGGCAGCCTTCACAATCACCCCCCCCCCCATGGGAACTCAAGCTAGTTTTTCAAGTGACCCTTGAGAAACATTGCTTGAGAGGGTTCCCTATCTGGAAATACCTTACCCCATTCCCTGTCTTGAGAGCCCCTCTGCATTGGCATTGCTAACCCCCTACTGTGGTGCTGCACTGTAATATCATATGCTTGCAATCCTAGGTTCCACCTTAGTAATTTGGCATTTTGCTGGCTGGATCAATGTAGCCATTTTAAGGGATTGTGGTCTGTAACTACAATGAATCTTCTTCCATACAGGTAAGGTTGAAGTTTCTGCACTGCCCACACTATGGCTAGACATTCCTTTTCTACAGCTGCATAGCATTACTCCCTGGGTTGCAGCCTATGACTGAAATAAACCACTGGGTGTTCTTCTCCCTCTGAAGAAATCTGGCTAAGTACAACCCCCTCCCAATGGTTTGAAACATCCATCTGCACAACACATTCATTGTTGTAATCTAGACTGGCTAACACAGGGTGTCCTTCCAAAGCTCCTTTAAGCTTCTGGAATGCCTTCTCACATGCTGTGGTCCACACTACCTTATCTGGCCTGTTTTTCTTTGTCAAGTCCGTGAGGGGAGCAGCTGCTGTACCGTAATTGGGGATAAACTTTCTGTAGTACCCTGCTGTCCATAAAAATACCCTCACCTGCTTTTTGGTAACAGGTGTAGGCCAAGCCTGAATGGCTTCTTCTTTGGCAGGTTTTGGCCTGATCTTACCACTCCCAACTCTATGCCCCAGGTAGGAGACCTCTGCCATACCCACCTGACATTTGCTGGGCTTAATGGTCAACACTGCCCTCTGTAGTCTGCCCAGCACCTCCCTGACATGCTGAAGCTGCTCTTGCCAAGAATAGCTGTAGATGGCAATATCATCTAAGTAAGCAAGGGCAAAATCATCTGCTCCTGCTAGGATACAATCTACCAGCCTCTGGAAAGTCACTGGGGCATTTTTCATCTGAAAGGGCATATTTGAGAACTCATACAAGCAAAAAGGAGTCACAAAGTCTGACTTCTTCTACCACTGGGAGTCAAGGGCACCTGCCAGTAACCTTTGGTAAGATCAATGGTGGTAAGATAATTAGCCCCACCCAGCTGCACTATGGCTTCATCTGTCCTAGGCATGGGGTAAGCATCTGACTCTGTGTGACTAATTTCCTGTAGTCCACACAGAACCTGGTGCTGTCATCCTTCTTTTGTACCACCACCACTGGGGAGGCCAAGGGACTGTTAGACTCCTGAATTACCCCTAGTTCCAACATTTCCTGTATCTCCTCACTCAGAGTCTGTTTGATTCTCTCAGGCACCATATAAGGGGCCTGGTTAATAGGCCTTTGGATTCCTGTATCCACATGGTGCTGCACCAGTTGGGTGCACCCTGATCTCCCAGTGAACATGTACCCAAACCTGTAACACTGCTCGTATTTCTTGAACCTGAGTAGGGGATAGCTGCTGGGACATTGCTGCCCCTTCCACTGAGGTGCCAGTCTGAGCTTCATTGAAGAGATCAGTCACCAGATCCCCCTCAGACTCTTCCTGCAATCTACTGCAAATACTCAGCACAAGGGCCTCCCTATCATGGTAAGGTTTCATCATGTTAACATGGTACAATTTGTGCCCCTGCCTCCTGCCTAGCAGTTCTACCATGTAGTTAACATCCCTGACCATCCTTAACACCTTGGAGGGTCCATCACAAACTGCCTGCAGCTTGTTGTGTCTGACAGGAATGAGAATCATTTCCCTCTGCCCTACAGCATAGTCTGTAGCTCAAGCACTCATGTCATACCACACCTTTTTCCTGCTGTTGGGCTTCTGCCAGGTTCTCCTGGGCCAAACCAATGAGTTCCCTCAGCCTTGTCCTGAGGTTTAGGAAATATGCCACAACAGACTCCTTTTGGGATTCACACTCACTCTCCCACTCATCTCAAATTAAATCTAGAGGTACCCTCACCCTATCCCCATACAACAACTCAAAGGGTGAAAAATCTATGGATTCTGGGGGCATTTCTCTGTAAGCAAACAACAGATGAGGCAAACATTTTTTCCACTCCCTCTTAAACTGGTCTGCAAATGGCCATAGCATGTTCTTGAGTGTAGAGTTTAACCTCTCAACAAGACCATTAGTCTGGGGATGGTAGGGGTGTTATTTAGGTTCCTCATCCCACAGTACTTCTTCAGACAAGCCAGCACGTCTGACATGGCACCTCTGTCAGTCAGGCTTTTGTTTGGGAAACCTACCCTGCTGAAAATCTCTAACTAAGCATTTGCCATCTTTTCTACCTTAATGGAGGACAGAGCCACTGCCTCAGGGTATTTTGTAACATAATCTACTACCACTAAGATATACTTTTTCCCTGTGGAAATTAGGGTAATCAGAGGCCCAAAATCTCCATAGCTACCCACTGAAATGGCTCCTCAATCACAGGCAAAGGCATCAAAGGAGCTTTCACCTTGTCTCCTGCCTTGCCTACTTTTTGGCATTGCTCACAGGTCCTGCAGTACCCTGTTACATCTCTGGAAATCCCAGGCCAATAGAAGTTCTGCATAATATGTCACTTTGTACGTTTTATGCCCATATGACCCGCAAAGGGAATATCATGAGCTTTGGCTAGAAGTACCAGATGGTAGGGTCTGGGCACCACCAAGTGCTGTATTTTCTCACCCTCTAGCCCTCCCTCAGGTGTCCATTCTCTATGCAGTAACTCTCTGTCCTAGTATACAGATTCCCTTTTCTCTTGAGAAGCAGGTTCCTCCCTAGCTATCTCTCTTGGGCCTTGTAATGTAGGGTTTGAGAGCTGATCCTGTCTCAAATCTCTGTATGTAACCTTTCCCAGGTCCCCTTCCACAGGAAGTCTGGTATACTCAGACAGCAGTGCCTCACTGTCAGCCTGGATGCTTATACTCACCTTTGCCCTTGCAGTCACTGTCAAAGGGAACATCAGTACCACAAGCAGCTGTGACTCACCTTCAGTCTCACTGCAACAGGGTAGCTTCCTCCCTGAAGTAACCACTTCATCAGTCCTGGCTGTAAGTGTGTGGTCTATCTGGGTCTCCATCAGGCTACCAGACTCACACGCTTGTCTCCAAGCTTGACTGTGTGTAACTGCATGAACACACAGTACTGCATTATCAAACTCATTCGCTATCAGGACATCTGCAGGGATATCCTCAAGCATGCCTACTTGCTGGCTTCCTTTTCCACCCTCCCAGTCAACAAGAACCCTAGCCATAGGTATTTGGAATGGGGTCCTTCCTAAAGCTCTGACTGGAGTAGACTGCCCAGGCAAGTAGTGCTCCTCCATAACCATTTCAGGCTTCACAATGGTTAGGTCAGAGGCAATAGTCTCTTTGCCATTCACAAAAATAGGATATAACCTCTTGTGGTAGTTTGGTACCCTTATTGTCTCAAGACAACCTACTGTTGGCATTTTCTCATTCCCACTTACTGGCTCTCCCACCTTTTGTTCCCCATCTTGCCTCCCTGGACATCTATATGTTACATGGCCCCACTGGTTGCATTTAAAACATTTAACTGTAGGTCCTGGACATGTACCTGAACTAGTGGCATTCCCAGCAACTGGTAGATTCTGTTGGGGCAGTCTGGGCTGCCCACCATTGGTTCCCTTAGACCAATGTGGAGCACTGGGTGTCCTTTTCCTGTGCAGTGATGCCCTGCTTGCTAGGTATATATCTCCCTTCTTCCCCAACTCATCTACAGTAAGGCATTGTCTATCAGCTAACCAGATCCTCATGTCCTCAGCCAAAGTGCTAAGGGCTTGTTCTCCTCACCAAAAGGTCTGGCAGCCATTTGACCATGGTTACCTGATGTCCACTCATCCACCTATGAAAATAAGTGCTCAGTTCAGCAACATGTTCACACACATTTTCATCTGCCTTGCATCTATGCTCACAAAACTTTTTTCTATAAACTTCAGGTGTTAACTTAAAAAATTATAGCAAACAATTCTTTACAGCATTATAATTTAAAAAGTCATTATCAGACAGTTTGGAAAGAACAGTTGCAGCTTTACCATGGAGTAATGGGGTCAGGAACCGTACTCAGAGCCCTTGGTCAACATTGTACTGTTTACATATCCTCTCAAACATATGAATGAAACTATCAAAATTATCCCCCCTGTAAATTGTGTAAGAAATTTACTGACCTTTGTTGCTTGTGGGGTTCGGTTATTCCCTTCCCCATTACCTCCATGACTCTGGTGAAAAGTCAGCATCTCCTTTTCATGTTGCCTCTGCCTCTCCTTCTCCTCAGCTTTCAGGCATAGCATTTTCTCATTTTCCTCAGTCTCTAGACACCTCAGTCTCTCTGCTTCCTCTATTTCCAAATGCTTAGCCTCTACCTCAAGTCTCTTTAACTCCAGATGGATTTTTAAGTCCTCCGTGGAAAGTTTGAGCTATCCATTCTCTGAGAGTTGTACATCCCCATGGCCAGTCTGATTGTCCTCCTGGTTGCTATTCTCTGATGCAGCTGTTACTAAAGCTGCAATCATGTCTGCTTTAATCAGGTTTTTATGTACCGCTCCTTTAGCCTGACACATCTCCGGCAAATGCCTCCTTTTCAGCTTGCCATACTCCTCTGCTGACATGCTTGTCTGGTCTCCCTGACTAATGAAGCTAACAAAAAATAAAAACGTTTTGATATGAACTCTGACTGTTCACTGTGTGTCTGATTTAGAGTACAAAAACACCTTCAGTGCTCTCAGTACACAAGCTACAGGAATTCAATATCCACATCACTACAAGCCAATTAATATGTGATGTGGCATTCTCACCACTATCAACCAATTAATATGTGATGCCCCTGCACTGGCCCAGTAATCAAGGAGCCTCAATCCTCACCACTAGCACCAGTGAGATGCATGCACATTGGGAGGATAAGTATACACACACAGCAAAGTACAATTTCCCTTTAGAACACACAGAGATCACAGTCTGGAGCTGGTTTCTCCCTCTGTCTCCAGATCATCAATATAACTATCACTGGCACAGCTATAGGGTTAAAATCACAGCCAAGTGGTCAAGCCAAAACCTCCAGCAACCTCTCTGTCCAACCAGTGCTTCATGTCCCTGCCCAAGTAGCTGACACACACACACACACACACACACACACACACACACACACACACACACACACACACTTTGAAGGCTGGCATAGGTTTAATAGCTATGCCCCCTTTTACCCAGACTATATGGTAGTACTAGCTGTCACCAACCACTCTTTATCAGCTGCTATAACATCCTTCCCAAAGGGTGACCAGTTCTACTGTGCAATGTCACTATTATCCAAATGGTAAATGTGCCCAAGACTTGAAAGCTATTTAGGAATGGCCTGTACAGTGTTACCAAATACATGCAAGTACCTAAGAGCTTAAATATCTCTAAACAAAACCAGCCACAATTAAAAGGTTTAAATATATTTAATAATAAATAATAAAAAACAAGACAATACTCATTAACTCAAAAAAGTGACAGCAGAGTTCAGAATCACAGGAAATATTTTAAAACAACATTGCAGGACAGTCTCATATAAATATGGAAAACATCTAAACTAATCTTACTAAGTTCCTATCTATCTCTAAGAGAAATACTATGATCTAAATCTTACCTACAAAGCAATGCAAATACAGATGAAAAGTGCTGAAGTTGGATGTGTTCATATCCGGAGACAAATACAAAATGCACAGACTTTCTCTCTGAGATAGTTCTTAAATTAATAATACACATGATTGCTGGGTTAGCTAGAAGACATCACTATTTGACACCTGCCTCTAGTTCCCAGGCTAAACAGATACCAACAGAAGTTAACATGTCTCTATGAAAAATACTTGTCTCTTAGAAGCTGACACTTATCTCTTAGAAGCTTGCCTGAAACTGGAAGTCATAAAACAAATAACACTTTTATATTTTAAACCTAGTAATTATTTCTGTCTTAAGACAATAGAAAGAAACTCTAGCTGTAGGCATTCTGTCTTCTTGCTGAAACTGAGAGATAACACAATCATAAACAATTTCAGCTTATTTTCTTGAGGGTTTTCAAGTTAACCCTGTATGTTCCAGCTTCTTACTATCAAAACATACATTTGCCTAGCCATATAGTTTACACACATTTTGCTCTTTTCCAGCAGGGTACACTGTGGTTGCATTCTTGAAGCTCAGTACAGAACATACAGTTTTCTTACATTTGTAGGACAAGCATACAAATCTTATTACTATTCACCAGTGACATAGAGTTATTTACAAAATTCTTGCTAGCTAGGCTTGCAGCCTTCACACACCCTATCCTTCTTCATCATGATAAATTAGTCAAAGTCCTGCTCGTTAACATGTAGCCTTGAGGCCCTTAACATCTGTCTCTTCACCACATTTTCAAACACATGTTTAGGATCCATACTACTATGATGAACAAAACTCAATTTTGTAATAATCCTTCCTATAAAGGCTTGTGATAAGTCTTTTACTACCAGGCTCCCTCTTCACCATAACATCCTGAAAGGATATATCAGTATAGGCCTTAGTAGCAGTGAACTGCAAAAAGTCTGTAGTGGAATGAAAATAGCTGATAAACTGATCTAGTTCCACCATGGTGTCAGTCCAAACCAAAAAATGCCATGCACAAATCATTGGTAAAATTTTATTTGATGACCCCATCATCTTGAACTCACTAGAAACCTACATTCCCATACAGCCCTGACTGCATTGGCACAGCTATTGGCACAAGGTGTTCCCATAGCTATGCCAAGCCTCTGGTGGTAATATCTATTGTCAAATGTGAAAATGTTATTCTCCAAAACCATCTCAAGGAGAAATATAATAAGATCAATCTGCCTTCTATGGGGATGATAGAAACAGATGTCAACAAAATACTGGAACCAATCAACTCCTATTTGTATGGAGACCTGAAAGACTGCAGCTTTGCAAAGACATCTATTCCATTTCCTCTTTCAGCAACTGTTGTGCAAAAGGAAAAAAAATGGAAGTGGCCACCCAAATTAGCTTACTACTGTCAGCATTTATGTATGCCATTTGGGGGCTTCCACGACTGTAGCTTTCATGGGTGTCAAACACAACAGAGCTATGGACTGCTAAAGTAAACTAGGTTGATTGTATCTATAATGTTGCATTTTGTATGCTTTTGTCAGTGATTGCCACCTATATCATCATAGCAGAAAAGTTGTGAAGGAAGTGGGTACCTCTATTTGCTCCAGAGACAGCACTGCATACTTTGAAACCGGTGTGCGGAATAAAATGTATGTCATTTTAGAAGTAGATATGACTCTTAAATCATTTTGTCAGTTATGGGTTACTAAGAGATTATGCTGTTATCAAAATGAAAATCTGAATGATTTTTTTAAGCTAAAACCATGTGAGTGGAACTTTGACAAACTCTTTACAACCACAATATGGCCAGTGGTACTAATCAAAACATTAAAAGAAATGTAATAAAAATGCCATGATAACAAGTTTCCATGAATGTAGTTCATTATGTGTCATAGAAAATGACTGGGGTCTATATCACTTCAGCGATGTGACAGTTCGGTGGATGGCATTTCATAGGAAATGCCATTCATTGAAATCTACTCTTGTGTGGGGCTACACTCCCCGTTAATTACATATACATACATATATATATATATATATATATATATATATATATATTTATGGTTTACTATCACAATGCCGATGTGCAATTGCATGGCTATGAAGTATTCGAACAACAGATGTTCGAATACTTCATAGTTCAGCAGGTAATGTGAGCGAACGTTATCATTGCGAATGGACTGTGCATTCACAATTATAACGTTAGCTCATGTGAGGGAATCGCGGTACAGTGCGGTTAGGGAAATACATCCCTTTCCTCACTGTGGTGCGATCTCGAAGTTGGAATATTAAGTTAGGGGGGGGTGTGGGGGGTGCAGGGTGCTTGCCCCCCTACATAACTGTGAGTTTAGGCTAGTTAGGTAGGGAGGTACGGGACAGGTGGGAGTGCTGTGTATTGTCGGAAATATCGCGAGCAACATTTTCGACAATGCGCAGCTGTTTTCGACATTAGGGACATACGGAAATGTTCATTTCCGATGTTTAAATTCGAACGTTAAGACACGTTTTATTTTGAATTTCGAGTTTATGATAGTAAACCTATATATATAGATATATATATATATATATATATATATATAATATATATATATATATATATATATATATATATATATATATAGATATATATATATATATATATATATATATATATATATATATATATATATATATATACCAATTCAGAGATCGCATTACAGTGGGGAAAGGACTAAATTTCTCAATCCTTGCTGTACTGTGATCTCAATATGAACAGTTCAACAAACAGCATGTTCGATGTAAGTGCACTGAAAATGCCATTCGCTGAAATGATTTTTCACTGAAGTGATATAGACCCAATATCTGCACATAGTGAATGTATGAAACTTTAACTTGCCATGTTTACTAGGTCTCATTATCATTATATAGGTCTCAGTAAGGTAATTTTGAAAGTTCTATAATTTATGTAATCAGCTTTTTGCTACATGTGAAATACAAATTGAAGTCTTCCATGAGAGATGGATGCACACATAAAGTATAGTTAACATTTTATATATAGTATCACACATGCGCACGTATACACCCACATACAGTTATGCATGCACGCACGTGCCCACACATGTACATATGCACACTAATACACACATGCACACATGCACATGCACACATATACATACACATGCAAACATATACATAGCCACACACCTGTACATGATTATTTATTTTATTTCATTTCCACATTTGTTGACTGGATATGTCTGACTGGGCTAAAAGCCCTTTTTCAGAGGAGGCCTGAGGAGAAAAGCTCCAGAGTTACTCAAATATTACAGTATACAATTTAGTATAAAAAGTATAATACAGTAAAGTTAGATAAATGAGCATGGACAGGTACAAATTCAGACTGAGACTATTTTCTTTTAATGCATATAGTATAGGTGAAATACATTAAAATAGTGTAAAACAAATCTATATACTAAGAAGTACGAAAACAATGCCCAACGGTGATTTAGTACATATAGTAAAGGTGAATATGTCAAAAATAGTATGTACAAGAATAGTCAGCAATGATGTTTTTCAGTGCAAAACAAAAATAGATACAAAGAAGCACGCAACAATATTCAACAATGAGAGGAAAGATTCCCAGGCAATATAGAAAGTGGAAGTGAGGTAATAGTTTAGTGTATAAAGGAGATGGGGGGGGAGTTGGAAGATAGATTGGAAGGACGTTTAGGTGGGATCATGGCATGGGCAAGACCATGAGTTTAGCAGGTGGGAAACTAGTGTTGGTAATGGAAAGTATATGAGGGGTAGTTTGTTCCAAGTGTGTGCTAAGGAGTGGCTATATAGGAGCTTGCCAATGTTCTTCTTTGGCATGTACACCTTGAGAAGGTTCTGTTTTGAGCTATAATTTTTTTTTTTTAAATGTCTTCTGTTTAATTGTTAGGTACAAAAAAACACTTTGGCACATAGATCATCATTATTTATATGTTTAAGCTTTTATAAATAATAATATTTAGCTTTCATCCTATGATGAAATGTGCAAGGATTGGTGCTATGTTGATAAACATTCATTTGAATATTTAATTTTAATTTATATACTCTGCTCTAGTAAACCACTTTATTATAAGATGACTTTAACAGGCACATTTCTGTAGACTTTATAACATGTTGCTGTTTTGAGTAACCTTGATTTATTTGTGTCTTCTTATTTTTCTTTTTCCAATTCCTGCAATCTTTCAGGTCTCCTACATGCAAATAGGACCATTCTAACGTCTGTGTATAGTCCATTCTATCTCCCATTGGCCTATGGTGGATACCTCCTCTGATTACCTGTTTCTGAGCAACATTTTTGTATACGTTTGTCCTAATCATCTTTAGTTAATGTTCCTACTTCTGGATTTATGTCACTCTTTCTGTTTTTCTTTTTTTGCAACAAGTGATAGAGTGCTTGAGAACAAAGAGCTTTTGCTGGTTATCTCCTATCTCGAGAAAAAATGCTGATGATAGATTAGTTCTACATCAGCATTATACAAACAGCAATATATTGGAGACTAAGGTGAAATCAGTGCAATAAAATTAAACTGGTGATGTCAAAGTAAATCTAGCTTCGTTATTCTGTGAGGGGATGAGGTAATAGATGAGGTAATATAATAGTATTTAAGGATGGGATATTATAATATACGCAGCACTAATAACAGTCAGCAGTGCAACTAGACAAGGAACAAAGAACCTAAAGGCAATCCATAGTGGAAGAGTCTGAATGGACTGGGACCATTGAGATAAATGGCCAAAGAGTACAAAAACAATGTTCTCTGAAAGTGAGTAACTAATCCTGTGAAAAAGAAGATTAGGAGAGGAGAACGATTGGCATCTGATTTACTGAAAAGGAAAGAATCCAGCAAGAGAAACAGTTACTAAGGACATAGCCTCAACCTTGGTATGGCTGTGGAGAAGGAAGACAAGCACATCTAAGGCCAGTTGTTGACAACTGGTTATTATCATATATGTATTTCAAGGACAAAAAGATTAGATAATAATCAGAGCATGCTTTAATTCCACTCCAGTACTATTTGGAAATTAGAATGGATCATGATATAAGACATGGAGGGAGAACTTGTCTGGATGCCTTCATTTCTGAAGAATTATGCATGTTACTTATATCTTAGTAGATATGGCTGGGATGGAATTAATGACATTCTTTGACCCACATCCTATAAGATGGATGTGATGGCTTCATGCAAGCTTCTGCTGGTTACATCAAGCCAGTGGTAGTACTTTTCTTCAAGTAGAGTCCAAACTCTTTGCTGGCAGTGGATGCCCATGGAATGTGGATTTGCTTGAGTGCAGGTTTAAGAAGTTCAGCAGATGGCAGGATAGGGCCTCAGAAGCTGTAGCCAAGGTCCATAGCATGGTCCACAGTATGGATGCTGTCATAATGATTACAGAAGTTGATTCAGAGGCACAAAGTAATATACTTTTCTTTCAGACACTGTAACAACAGCAAGAGATCCCCTCAGTGAAAGCAAAGCAAGCCGGTTGACCCTGGGTAGATCACTTCCAGGGGGATAGATATTCATTTATTTGTTTATTTGACTGTACTGATCCACACGGAACTGTTTTGGACACATCATGGCAGCTCTGTCTGTGTAAGTGACTTGCTCATAGTAATACAGTAAGCAAATGGAGGCTGAGGGAAAACTGGATGACAGAAAAAAAATTAATAGCTCATAGGATTACTTTTCTGCAATAATTTCCAGACTCATATGATAATGTAGTTTTAAAAGATCCTAGATGACAAAGCAAAAATGCTTGAAAGTGAATTATATGGAAATAAGAACTGCAAGAAGATAAAAGGGAGCTTAGTGCTAAAGTTAGTCAGGTATTTATTTATTTATTTATTTGACTTTGTTAACCAGGATTACACTGATCACAAAAGGCTAATTTCAGTCTCATCTCAAAGATTGAAATATATACCTAGCATTTACTTTTGAGGGCGAACTTGAATTAGCTGTATAAGCAATAACTAAGAAGCAGTGTAAGGAATCTAATATAAATTAGGTCTGGGATGGACAAGCAGGACAAGAAAGAAATATGAAAAATTTCATAACAACCAATAATACTAAGTTGCTCTGGAAATACATTTTTCGATACCCCTTCCAGTAGTACAGTGATGCAGGTAGGACAGTGGGAGTGGAAGAGAAAACAGTGGTTTAAAACTCATGCAAAAAGAAAGGTGTGTCACATATTAAATGAAGAAACATTTCACTTTCTTGCAGTTCTTGCCATTGGGAAAATGTTTGTTCTGGAAGGCAGTACTGACCTACAGACAGGTACAATTTTTGTTAACATCATCAGCGGTTGATTATTGTCCAGAAAGCAGATGCTAGAGAACTGCTAATAAAGAAGTTGTGGTTATATGCCTGAAATATAGCATTTCAGGGCAGCTGGAGTACAAACCTTGAGGTAACCACTCACATGATGCCCTGACTCATTCCCAGTTTTAGGAGCTTACTTCATGACTTAAACGAGGTGGTAATGCAGACCCAAATTTAATTTGGCAGGCAGGAGAAAACTGAGGTAGGTCTAATGACAGCATACTAGACTGAAAATTACAAAAGGTCATAAATGAGGCATTAAAGGCAGTGAGAAAACATCTGGACAATAGAGGGGATAGTTTGCATAACATTGTATGAGGTCATCTAATGGAATACCAAGAGACTTGTGGGAAAAGTGGTGTAGTTCTGCTCTTGGCAATACACTTGTATCTGTTAGTGGTCATTGACTGTAACTCATAAGTAGCCTAGATATATCAAAGTGATAAATGATTATTACATTCTAGAAAAAGCTGGAGAGTGACAAAGTGACAACAACAGACCAAAAATAGCTTACCTTCTCAAAAACAGTGGAGAGATTTAACCAAATTTACCACTTGGCCAGAATGGAAAGTTGTAATGCTGTATACGGTGATCTGACTATGTCAAAGAACTACAAGGATTGCTTAATTTTTCTGATCCAACACCTCCTGGAAGGGACAATGTGTACTGTCCCTAGATAGGCTGGGGGTGAACTATAGTATCTCCAAGTTGGAATAAGCTGTATAAAACAGATACACTGTAGGAATGCTTCTAGACTCAATGAAGTTTTTAATGAGAGTGAATGTCTAGATGGAGTGTGTACCATATGGTAGCAATTCCCTGTACTTATCAAATTCTATGCTCCCCTTTCTATAGTTTTATAATGTGATTCTTTTATAGACATTCTATGAGTCTGCATTCATTATTCTACAATTATCATTTCAAATTACCTTCCATCAAATAAAACTCTTGAACACATTCAAAACATTTTGATAAATACAGATTTTAAATCCTTAAACTTATCATTAACATTCGAGCTGTTATTATATCTTCCATGGTCTTCCAGGTATGGAATGTTTGTTAGAAGTGTTCAGTTTAGACAACTAATCTTTCAGCTGTGACATTTCTACCTTCTCTACAACTTTCCTTTTAGGCATGACTAGAGAAATCTGTGCAACACTTGACTATCACAGTTATCACATCCTCTACTTCCGCTAGCAGTACAGGATGCAATAATGTTGGTACAAATGTCTATGATCTCTTCTGCACAACCAGGCAGGATCTTGGCTTGGCCATTTGACAAGCTACTTCACCTTCAGACTACAAGCTTTTCCATGGATTTTTTTATATTTACCTTCTCTCCAGCTTGTGAATCTGGTGGGCACCTACAGATTCTCATCTCCATAGTACTTCTAATTGTGTTGATTTATTTCTACCATTTCTTCTGTTTTCTACTGGTTTTCTTTATATAACTAATGCATTTGATGTAGATATAGGGCCGGATTCATGAAGGCTTGCACGGAGTCTAAGAGTAGTGTAAGACTCCATGCAGCCTTCGCGATCCAGGAACAGCCCAAAGTCCGTGTAAGAGTCAAGCTAAAACGGCTCTTACACGGAGTGGGCATGGATAAGCTAATCAACTCACTTGCAGCCGAATAGCATGCAAATGAGGCTGATTAGCGATCCAGGAAGCCCAAAACAGCTCGTGTAAGAGCCGTTTTAGCTGCAGAAATGTACTCAGTTGACAACTGAGTACGTTTCTGCAAACACGGCAATGGAGCCATGTCAGCTCCAAATAAAGCGTGCATATGTGATAGGCAGCATGCCAATGGCCAAATATGTGGCCATTGGCAAGGTGACCCCATGCAAATATATTAAAAATATAAATTTTTTTTTCGGCGATTGCCGATGTTTAAACCCAGCGCAGCCCCGCGCAAACGGGCTGCGCTGCATAGAACATAAAAACGAAGGTTTGAAACACACAAATGTAGGTTTTATGCAATACATGGAATGTCAATGGAGGGACCAGCAAAGCAAAACCAACATGGCCACCGTGTAGTGGTTGCTAAGGGGGGAAGCTGAGTCTAAGAGATGTAACTAAGCATTAGTAGGCAATCTGGTGCAAATGAGTGTAAGGATACTGAATTCCACTGTCACATAGCAGATGAGCACATTCTGAGTAGTGTAAGAGTTACATATGGGGGAGGAACAGAGTAGGAGATAGGTGACATCACAGGGGGGGAATGGTAGAAAGAGATGCAGTTCATTGGAGGTTAGAGTTACATGACAGATGTCAGACAGATATCAAGGAAAGAGGTGTGCCACTATGAGAAAGTCAAGAAATGGAAGGTGTACACTGTTGCCTACACCATAGTTTCTTGCTGGACGTGTATGCGCACGTGTGCGCGCTATGAAGCGCGAGTAAGGCAGTGTGCGCGCGTGTAAGGCAGTGTGCGCGCGTGTAAGGCAGACTCAGCATGTGGGAGCGTGTTGGGAGATGTTTAACACCGTGTGCGCGGGCGTGCACGTGTTTAAAACCAAATAAGCAGATTCTGAACTGTGTAAGTATGTGTGCGCGTGTGTAAGCCACTGCGAGCGTGTTTCTGCTGGTTTGCACAAGGCTCCACCCTGAGGAAACAGAAAGGAAAAAGGAAGCAATAGATGTAGTAGGAAGTTAGCAGGGAATACTGCTGGAGCTAGCAGGTGAAAACAATTAGATGCAGGCAATTACACAGGCAGAATACTAGGCCAGCCCAGCACTTAAAACTCTGCAAACAGCAGTGCAGAATGTTTCTCTCAAGAGACACTGCAAGACAGGAGTTAAGTTATCAGAAGTGAAAACTGAAAAAGCTGAACTCAGAGCAGAAATGTTAGGGGCTGCCATAGCTGTCATAATGAGACATAGGCGACTTGCTGAGGGTGGTGACAATGCAGATGGTGCCAGACAACCCACAGTGAGGAGACGGAGAAGAGTGTACAGGCCCAGGGTCACCTACCACGGGTTACATGAGCTGGAGATAGTATAGCGCTATAGAGTGGACAGAGACCTCCTGCAGCAAATAGTGGAGCTGTGCAGGCCACGCCTCACACACAGAACCAACAGAGGGGAACCCATCCCAGTGGAAACCAAGGTATGTGTTGGCCTAAGACTACTAGCAACAGGTACCTTCCAGAGACCAACTGGCGATATGATGGGGATATCACAGGCATCAGCTTCCAGGGTACTGCACCAGTTCCTGGATGCCATGTCAGCACATGTCGGTGATCATGTATACTTCCCCAATGCCTGTGAGGTATTGGCCAGCAACATGCATCTCTTCCAGCAAATAGCGGAATACCCTGAGGTAGTGGGTGCAATAGACTGCACGCGCATACGCATCAAAGCACCAGCCGGTGAGCGGGGTAGGGCATACATCAACCGCAAGGGCTTCCCCTCCATCAACTGCCAGGTCATGTGTGATGCCCAGGGCATAATAATGAATGTGTGTGCTGGCTGTCCTGGGAGCTACCACGATTCTCACATCTGGCATTTGACGCAGCTGTACCAGACATTTGCCAATGGGGACATCCCGCACGGACACCCAGTGGGGGATGAAGGGTATGCACTGGAGCCGTGGCTGATGACACCCATCAGAAACGCACACACACCTGAACAGGAACGCCATAATGAGGCACACGCACAAACACGTAATGTAATAGAGCGTGTGTTTGGGCTGCTCAAGTCACGGTTCCGGTGTCTGGACACATCTGGTGGAGCCTTGCAGTACACACCAACTACATGTACCCAAATTGTCATGGTATGTGCTATGCTACATAATATGATCTTGCGAAAACAGCTGCAGCAGGACCAGCATAGGGCTGGGCCAAACAGCCCCCCACCATTGCCAAGGCCACCACAGGCACAGCGTGACTCGGAGGAGGAACAACCTGAGCCTGCCCCAGTAGGCAGAAGGAGGCGTGCCCAGTATGCCCTGGCCTTGGCAAAGAGGCAACGATAGGACATACATTGGCTCAGTAGGAACCTTGGGAATGATACACCTCTCTGACTCACTCATATAGTAACAGGGATGCCTAACATGACACAACCTGCTCTCAAACATGTACAGGGAAGTGTAATATGCGCATCCGACAGAGGCAGCCCTGCAGCACCACCTGAGGCATGAATGCTATGTGTTAAGTAATGTAACACCAAGTACCATATGCACACCTGAGGACCCTGACTAACATCCTACCCTCAACAAGCAGCATGCCACAACATGACAACGAGATGATCAAGTGCAACAATTGACTGAAGTATCGCAGTTACTCAAAGGGGACCCAATGTCTGCCAGTCTGGGATGACATGCTGAGCATGACATGATGCACCACCTGCTAGGACTGGCGTGCACCTATCAGTGCAGGCCGTATGGATACTGGCAAAGGCTGTTGTCACGCACAGCGTGCCCTAAATAGGTAAGGCTCAAAACACAAACCTATCTCCATAGGTACCAGAAGGGATAAGAATAAGATAAGGGATAAGTTGAAACAGCAAGATGCATGCAGTCTAAGCTCACCCAGTATGGAGAATGTTGATAACTGTGCTGTAACAGAAAACTGAGGCAAGGCTCGCAACAGCACCCTAACACTACCAGGTTACACCTCATACTGTGCTGTACAGCCTCAAAACTTGGAACAAGCTACAAAAGGAGGGTGACTAGCAAGAATAGTCAAGGATAACCACACCCCCATGTTGGTACCACCACAAAAAGCAGCATGGACTAGCCATGCTCAAGTAACAGTGGCTAAAACTGCCCCCCAGTTTATAGCCTGCTACAGACTACTGGCTCAACACCAGGAACTGCATCCGGCCTATGCTGGAATACATGAATATATCAAGTCCTCCAAACCACATTATATTGGGCGACTGCAAATATCCAGACATATAGACTGGGAGCATTATACCAGCTGCAACAGTGTAGGACAAAAGTTCATCGAATCCACAAACCAAAAGGCCCAGGAACAACGTACCACCCCCACAAGAGGGGTAAGCATACTGGATGTGATAATCAGCAACATGGGTACGGGATGTCAAGATGAGAAGTGTATTGCTCACTGGTAAAACCAGACCATATAGTAATCACACTGGATATACAAATCCTGACCACAGTCCCTGGCTGGAAAACCACAGTGGAAAACATGTGCTAAGCAATATTTGTACACCTCCAAACTGATGTGGAATCCATTAAAGGTCCCGTGCAGGTGCAAAATATGGGCCACACCTCAGAACCTGTAATACAGCCATTCCATGAACACTGCCAGGAATGCTTGGATTCTGCAGTCCTAAATTAAAACAAGACACAGTGCCTAAATCTAGCATGGTGGACACCAGCCATAACCAAAACATGCAAGAGAATGAGGAAGCTACTACATGATAGAGCAAACATGAACAATGAAGTAATTACTGATCAGTAGTATGGCAATAAAATCTGTCCACACATGCAATCCACTAAGGCCAGCCACAACAAGTGGAATCTGTGAATCCTGAGGCAATGTTACACCTGCCCCAAGTACACAGACAACCCCCAACTCCACCCAAGAAATACAAATATATGTGAGAGATGCAACCATCCATCCAAACTGGAGGCTGAGCTCCCTCAACTCAGTACTCCCAAAACAAGTCAGTAGGAGAAGGTAACCACACACACCACAAACACATACCCACATAGACCTATCACAACTGCAAACCAAACACATAAACACAGAAATACATTCCCGGAGGCAGAAATCACAAACACAGCACACCAACAGAGGCCTCTAAAGCAGACACCCAATGAAACAGCCTCCAAACATAGCACATGCAACACATAGCACACAAAGCTGGTGTGCCAAACAGTCACAGGCCAGAAGGAGAAACAACATGCCTGATACAGTTGTAATAGGTGACTCCATAGTCAGACACACTGCTGTCCCACACCAGACTGAACAAGGGAAAGGGTACAGTAAGCTGCCTGTAGGCTGCCACAATATGCCACATAACAGAAATATGTAGGTCACTCCAAAGCAAGTAGAAATATGATGCAGTCATAGTCCATGCTGGTGTGAATGACCTGAGAAGTACTGCCCTAGACTACATGTAAAGAGACACAGATGAGCTATCCGATTATGTAGTCCAGGCCGGTATGACACTCACCGTTCGCAGCATCCTACCCTTACCAAGAATAATGCCACAGTACAAACATGGAATGATCAGTCATAGCAAGTAGCACACTTACTGGTGTCATTCCAAGGGGATCCAATGTCTGTCTGCTCGGGATGTCATGCTTGACTAGCCACGCAGCTGTCCTTGGGATGGCCTGCACCTGTTACCCCTAGGCGTCTGAATATTGGATAAGGCCTTTGCCACCTCCATAGAGCCTTTTGTAGGCAAGGCTGAAAAGACTGACCCACCACCCTAGAAAACATAAGTGGGAAGAAACATAAGGGAAATGCTGACCAATGCCAGATGTGTACACCCCAATATGCATGCTCCCGAGGCCATCCCCATAATAGAGAACATCGATGTCTGTGCAGTGACAGAAACCTGCTGCAAGGCTCCTGACAGCACACCAGCACTACCAGGTTATACCACATACCATGTGTCATGGCCCCAAAACCTGGAACAAAACATAAAAGGAGGGTGAGTATCCATAGGCAGCACAGACACCCATACGTCCAGGTAACTGACAATGCACAAGGCAGTGGAGTTCACCCATGTGCAACTAACTGTAGGCAAGACTGCTGTGCAGTCTGTAGCATGCTACAGATCGCACTCTCACACACAATAACCCCCCCCCAACCGTCCTGAAGACACTGGACAGTATGAATGCCCCACCAAATACCAAACAAGGTACCATGAATTACCACATAGGTGGTAAACCATTATGTATGGAAGGAGTAACCAGGGACCTAGGGACACAAGTGGACAGTAACCTGTTATGTGACACCCACATTGCCAATGTGGCTAGGAAGACTGTCTACATTTGACACAGTATCAGGAAAGGAGTCACATCTATGGCAACAGAGGTCACTGTGCCCCTATAATTTTCTATAATCACACCCATAATCTAGTACAATGCCTCATATGGGATCTACCTTACCTGACACCTGCAGCAGTTAGAAAGACCTCAAAGGTACCTCACCAAGAGGATAAAGTGTCTCAAATATATGTCATATGCTGCCTGGCTGTAGACACCCCAGCTGAATCCAGTCACATACTGCCCACACAGAGGCATTGCATGCCTGTTGTAGGAGGCCATGCCCAACACAGGAGTAATGGACATGCTCCACCCCAGAAAACACATATCCATTGGAGCTGCGAGAGTGAGAGATGTCAACCTCAACAAATAATGAAATAGGATGTGCCGGTGGGACAGATACATAATCCAGAGGCTCCCACACCCTGGACCAGAATCCCACTCCATGTTAGGCAGAGCCCCTCACTGACACTGTTCAACAGGAATCTTGCCAAGTGGATGGATGATTGTAGAGTTACAGTGGGGGTCTTCACTGTGTCATGTCCAGACAGAGGCACAGCAAAACAAATCATAAATGGCCATAATATCCACATAGCAAGGGGTCTCAAAAGCCACACACACTCTGGCTAGGCTAACAAATGCCCAGGGTGGATAGCCTAGTATGAACCTATGAACCTATGTAGATACAAATTGTACAGGACACTAAGGATAATCCCAAGGCTTACACAACTGATGGTAGGAGCCATGTTGGGAATTCACAGATATGCCCTGAATCACACAAATACCACAAACACACACCCATATTGCCAACATACATCCTGACAGGTGCAGTGCAAACCCCCCCACCCCCACAAATGCAGAATATCTATCCCAGCAGACTGCTGGCCCCCTGACATTACAGATGCTGAGGTAACAGACAACATCTCCAAAGCAAAACACACAGCAGCAATGGTATGAGATGGTGTCCTGGGCGTAGTGCAACATCGACTCTAAGATGAATGGAATGCCAAACCACACTACTGCTCAATGTCAGCCTTACCACAGAATATGTACCCAAAGAGCAGTGTACAACAACAGTGGTCCTTCTCAACAAAGGTGTTGCCTGAATGGATACGAACAGTACTACCCCAGAATCCTGAGAAGCTCAGTTTGCACAGCTATGGAAAGGATCAGCATGTACCACAGACATAAGGATGTTGGGGACCTACTGACACCAGACCCAAGCCAGTGTGGCCTTCTCAAGTGCAGATCCTGCCCCTAACCATGTTTGATTCAATTGAAACAGTCATTAAGGTCATTGATGAGGGCAATGTGCTCCACACAGTGTATCTGGACCTTGCAAAGGCTTCTATACAATACCCTACATGTTCAGTATAGATAGGCTCACCAGCTTAAATATAAACCCACATGTCAGTAGAGGGGTTGCAAACCAGACCAAGGACAGAACAGACATGGTCAGACATGCTTCAGCCATGTCAGACTACAAACCAGATATAACTGGCATCCCACAAGGCTTTGTCCTGGTATCTCCCTCGTCTGGTATATATGTCCCATAGGTACAGGCAAACATGGAAGGACTGTGTCCTAACATTTTTGCAGAGGACTACAAACTGCTCACCACATATGATCCACCAGCTGACACATGCATCCCACAAAAGGGCCACATAGAAACAGACAACTGGTGCCATAACCATGTCAGCAAGCTAAGTGCAGAAACGTGTATAGTCAACCCCCGTGGATATACAGTAAGTGCCCACCAATAACCACATAGGTGTTAACCCATTATGTAGTTAACATGTAATGAGAGACCTGGGGACACAGGGTGATAGATATCCTGCATTGGACAAACATGTGCTGTAGTGTTTACAGAAACATACCATATACCCACCTAATCATGAAGGCTGTCAGATCTACATAAGGGGAGGTCATTGTGGCTCTGCAGTCATCCTGCATCAGTGGTACAATCGACTACAATAGCCCCTGTGGGATGTACCTCAGCAGACACCTCCATCAACTGTAAAGTCCCCAACAGTACCTCATCAGGAGTATCAAACAGCCTGCACAGATGCCATGTGTTGCCTGTGTTGCTGGCATCAATAAACATGCTGCACCTTGTACAATCTGAATGGCAGTGAGCTATGCACATGAGAGACCTGAACCCCAGCACTGACTTACATAGGACAAGCTGTACTGTGTGATCCATAACACAGAAACCACTCCCACCCATGAGTGAACCCTCAGCACAGGCTACCCATAGAGTCACTTATCAATCTTCCTCAATAGGAATCCTGATGGGTGGACGGGAGATGGTAGGTTTATCCTGGGTATCACTGTCATGTCACAGGTAGACAGAGGCACAGTATACTAACCATGACATATGTCATGGCAAACTCCTCTTACAATGTGTGTTGAAGGACAAACACACTCTCCAACTTGCATTAGACATGGACTAGGGCACATCGCTAGTGTTTGCAATTGTACACCTATGTTGTGGAATACACTAACAATGTTGGACAAGCCTGGTGTAAGTAGTTCATATCTGAACCGAATGCAACATGGTCAGATGTACACAACTGGCCCCAACCAGGCTGCTGTGCCCACTATCGAAATGTAAAGCAGTGATAGCAGTAAAGCCCAGGATACTGTCCACCACAGTCAAAGTACTACCAGTACACTATACAGTACTACAGTGTTAGGTCAGTGTGAAAGGATGTTGACAACTGTATGCAAAGTATCCCATGCAAACACTGCAGGCACAGTATAATCCTGTTGTGTTCACACACAAAGCAGTTGTACAGTAACTACACAACATGACACACAACCCACAACCATAAACGGGTGATAGTTGTTGAAGTTCACACACATCCACAAATGTGTTGGGCTGCAGAGTCCAACATATGGAATGCTCACACTGGGCATGCTCACACACTTTGACAACATGCCATGGGAAGGCTGAACTGGGCATGCTCACACACTTAGGCCAAATCTCAGTTTAGCAGTTGGACACACATATCTGGTATTGTTATGTGTTATGCCGGGAACCAACCACATTACAGCAGTCTGCCCAGTGCACACAGTTAAATGACTACAGAGACATACATGATATAGTGGATCCCTCCCATATGCAAACATCTTCCACAGATGCAGAAGTTGTTCATACAAACAGGGAATGCTATGGCAATAAAGATATGCAAACAGTCTATCAGCAACAACTAATGTGCATTTGACAATTAAACATAATGGTGTAGAGGTCAACACTAGGCTGTTTGCCCTAGGGAATGACAGCTTAGCCATAGTGTGCTTGGTGTCTGCCTCCCCACAGGATGCACATTCCCCTTTCTAAACACAGATGATGTCAGCACCCTATAAGTACAGCAGGAGAAAAAAAACTTCCCAGTAATCCGAATAGCGCGCTCTGCTAATGCGTCCGTCTCAAGTGTCATGACATAGTTAGGTAGGGGTTTCAAATCCTGCAAATGCTCAGTGTGTGAGTGGGGTTGGTGTGTGTGTGTGTAAGTCTGTGTGAGGGAAATGTCCCTTTTGGCAAATAGGAAAAGACACTACAGGATGCACATTCCCTTTCTAAACACCGATGATGTCAGCACCCTATAAGTACAGCAGGAGAAAAGAAACCTCCCAGTAATGCGAGTAGTGCGCTCTGCTAATGTGTCCGTCTCAAGTGTCATAACATAGTTAGGTAGGGGTTTGAATCCTGTGAATGGCAAGTGTGTGTGTTTGTCTGAGGGGGGTTTGTGTGTGTGAGGGGAAATGTCCCTTTTGGCAAATGGGATAAGACACTACAGGATGCACATTCCCTTTCTAAACACCGATGATGTCAGCACCCTATAAGTACAGCAGGAGAAAAGAATCCTCCCAATAATGCGAATAGTGCGCTCTGCTAATGCGTCAATCTCAAGTGTCATAACATAGTTAGGTAGGGGTTTGAATCCTGCAAATGGCAAGTGTGTGTGCTTCTCTGAGAGGGGTTAGTGTGTGTGAGGAAAATGTCCCTTTTGGCAAATAGGATAAGACACTACAGGATGCACATTCCCTTTCTAAACACCGATGATGTCAGCACCCTATAAGTACAGCAGGAGAAAAGAAACCTCCCAGTAATGCGAATAGCGTTCTCCGCTAATGCGTCCATCTCAAGTGTCATAGCATAGTTAGGTAGGGGTTTGAATCCTGCGAATGGCAAGTGTGTGTGTTTGTCTGAGGGGGGTTAGTGTGTGTGTGTGAGGGAAATGTCCCTTTTGGCAAATAGGATAAGACACTACAGGATGCACATTCCCTTTCTAAACACCGATGATGTCAGCACCCTATAAGTACAGCAGGAGAAAAGAAACCTCCCAGTAATGCGAATAGCGCGCTCTGCTAATGCGTCCGTCTCAAGTGTCATAACATAGTTAGATAGGGGTTTGAATCCTGCAAATGACAATTGTGTGTGTTTGTCTGAGAGGAGTTAGTGTGTGAGGGAAATGTCCCTTTTGGCAACTAGGTGAACAGACTACAGGATGCCCATTCCCTTTTCTAAACACTGATGATGTCAGCACTCTTTAAGTATAGCAGGGGAAGAGAAACCCCCCAGTAATGCAAATAGCGTGCTCTACTAATGCGTCCATCTCAAGTGTCTTAACAGTCAGATAGGGGTTTGAATCTTGCAATCGGCAAGTGTGTGTTTTTGGCTGAGGGGGGTTAGTGTGTGTGAGGACAATGTCCCTTTTGGCAACTAGGTGAACAGACTACAGGATGCACATTCCCCTTCTAAACACTGTTCAGCAGACGGCCATGGCTCTGGCACAAGTTGTCTGTTGCTATGATGCCCCTTTGGAAGATGCTTGTGTCAGCTGGAGAGTCGATTATGGTGGCCAGTTTGCAGTCATCTGCATATTTGGACAGCCACAGTCCATCCGTGTTGGCCTGTACCTCCAATAAATATATACCAAACAAGAGGGTCCCAGGACTGAGCCTTGTGGGACACAACCCGTAACTGTTATGGGGTCTGGCATGGCTCCAGCAATGCTAACCATGTGGGTTCTGTTCTTGAGCCACTGTGCAATCCATCTAGTGACATAGGGGCTTATATTTAAGCTGGTGAGCTTCCCTAGAATGCCCAAGTGGAGTATTGTTGCAAAGGCGTTTGCAAGGTCCAGGTAGGCTGTGTGAACCACCTTCCCCACGGCAATGGCCTTGGTAACTGTATCAAAGAAATCAACCTGGTTGCACCTGGTAGTGCTGGTGTGCTCTCAGTAGCCCTGAACCAGGCATCTGTTACTGCACAGATATCGATGTTTTCCATGCCAAGGAGTGTTTTGGGTGCATGCATCTGGAGGTTTAGACATCTGGCGTTGGGTAGCATTGCTCTTAGTGTCTTATCCCTTGTGATACCTATGAAGGTGGGTTTGTCATTTGAGCCCTGCCTAACATAGGCACTATGGGGGTAGCAAGAGCCTTTGCCAATATCTGAAAGGCCAGGGGTGACAGGTGCAGGCTGTCCCTAGCAAAGCAGGTAGTTCAACAGAAGATGAATGTGTGAAGGTGTAGTGCCTGTGATTAGTTAGCAGTAGCATATATGACTGCTCACGTGGACACATGCCAGGCAGGTCATATGCACTGTGTCACAGGCAATGTACATGTGAACAGGACAAACAGTGACAACCTGTAAAATGGGACATGGACATACATATAGTAGGCTATGCAGATGGCACTAGGAGTCCACAGAAGCTCTATAACTATGCATTGCAGGTGTGATCAGTATTCCAGGGTAATTGCAAGCAAACATGCATGCAAACAAAGATACAGTAAACAGGGCTCCATGTAGTCCATTGTACAACAAACAAGCTGTACCAGTTCCAGTAGGTAACACTGCAAATATGCAGGCACTATGCACATGTACATGGAAATACACGGGTCAGATGGCTAGGGTCCAGTCTCAGTGCACACAAGTGTACAGAACATGCATGTACTGTCAGGATGTACAATAACTGGATAGAAACCCATGTGCTCATACCTGCAGTAATACACGTCAAATAACAGACACTGAGCCTTCACTCAGTGGTTCCATACTTAGTAGGATGTATGCTCCCTGGCCTGCCACCACAGTATCCCTGACATATATGGGGACTCTCCCTCCTGTGACAGTTAGTTATGTGTGTTGGGGCTGTCTACCATGGTATGAGATGTGAGCATGCAGTGCTAGGGTGCTCCTGTGTGTCCTGTACCAGTCGTGTAGTACTGCACACATATCAACATCCTCAAACATCTGCATTGCAGAGTCTAGTGTGGGCAACATGCCACTTGCAATTTACATGTCCATCATTGTGTATTACTACATTCATTACCCTATCCGCTGTGCTACCTATGTATGTAGCCTTCTGTTGACATCATTACCACCAGTATGCCAACATGTGCAGATGATACACTGTGGTACTTACCATGGGTGTAGACAACAGGACATGACAATCACACACTTACTGCATCAGGCATGCTGTGATATACCCACAATTAATTCAGCACACAGTACTGTTAACAACATGATACTATTACTACACATCTATGTGGTCACCCTGTGCATCAGCAACATGTTAACCTGTACCTGCACAGTTGTTACAGATTGCAGGAGGTGGCACAGTTTCATCATATGCACAGGGTGTGAACTTGGTATGCCTGAGTCAGCCACCCATACCACCAATTGACATGTATGTGTATGTGTGTTGGTGAGGGACAGCAGTAGAAGGTGGGGCAATGTTGATGCAGTGTGTGCATGTATGCGGTAGCCCTAGGTGTTGTCAATTTGCATGTGTGTATGGATGCACACAGTTCCACCTCATGGCTGCCATATACTGGTGTTTGTGGACAGCCACAGACTGTACCTGCCAGGTCATACAGATCAGTGTCTCTGGCCACGGACACGACACCTGTGCCTTGCAGGGGTGCTACGGACCGTATCCGGTACCAACCCAGACTGGGTACTGTCATCAGAAGCAGGTGTTCGTTGACTGGACACAGATCCCTGTCGGGCCTGGCCAGAGCCACGTGCACGTGGTCTCCTGGGGCGGTCTGATGACAGCACAGACCCAGCATTGCTGGGGCTGCTGCTGGCACTACGGGGCGGCCGTGGCCCTGTTGTCATCCTCGCTGACTGCCAGCTGCTGCTGTTGCTGGCATACGGCCACGTCGACGCCTCAACCACCCACCATCACCCTGGCTCATGGACATGTAGTTGTGGATCCGGTCTAATATGTCCCCACAACGTCTGTCTATGACATCTGTGAAATCACGGATGGCAGCCGCAATGTCATGCATACTGTCAGTCATGGCTGTGCGACATGCTGCCAGCTCCCTCAGACCCTGTCTGGTGTACCGTTCCATACGTGACTGTGCCTGCATGACAGTCCGAAACATAGCTGAGGTTGTAAGACCTCTGTGGGCACGTCTGACAGGGGCAGTACGCCCATGGATGCTCCCACGAGAACCCCTGGACATCTGTCTGTGTGGTATCATCTCTGGGCCATGCCCATGGCTGCTGTGTGGGGAGGCATGTGCCACAGATACCACATTACCCTGGTCAATGCCCACTGTATGCTGTCCATCACCTAGGGACAGTGGTGACAAGGGGTGTATTGGCAGGATAACTGTGCACATTGATGGGGTCGACAGCTGTGTACTGTCAATCGGCTGACCAATGGCGGACCCTGGCATACCTTCCTGTGCCATTACACCGATGTCATCATTATCAGTACCCACAGCACCTGACTCAGGTTCCCTGCTACATGACACCAGAGCAGCAACAGAACCTGTGGGAAGGAAACAGGAAACATAGTTTACAATGTCTACACATTACCAGCGATGCACACATGCACAGGTGCACACATGCTCACCTGCACACATGCACAGGTGCACACATGCACACATGCACACATGCACACATGCACACATGCACACATGCACACCTGCACACATGCACACGTGCACAGGTGCACACATGCACACATGCACACATGCACACATGCACACCTGCACACATGCACACATGCACACATGCACATGTGCACACATGCATACATGCACATGTGCACACCTGCACAGGTGCACACATACACACATGCACACATGCACACATGCACACCTGCACAGGTGCACACATGCACATGTGCACACGTGCACACATGCACACATGCACATATGCACACAGTTTCACACAATTGTACAGTACTCAGTATGTGTGATATCAACACACAGACACAGACACACCTACATGCATACAAAGAGCACTACTAAGTGAGCCAAATAGTACTATTACTATCAACACTATTACAGGAATTGCTAATACACACTCACCAGCATGGATAGGCTGCATTGCAGTTATACCAGAGGGTCCTGCAGACATGAAGAAAATAATGTCAGTGGGCACAACTGTGCCATTGTTACTGAGTATGATACAGGTCAGGAGTACAACAGTCGCCTTTCACAGGTCAGCAGCTAATATTGAGGATATCACACTTGCACATTAAATACTATGGTGACAGCTACAAACCAAGGACACACCTCACACATGCATTAACTACCAGTGTACACAACAGTCAACTATACATATGACATATTACCTGCACGTTCACTGTCTTGCTGCTGTGTGGCTCCAGCCTCCATCATGATGCATGTCTGCTGCTGTTGTTGTTGCTGGTGGACTGGAGCCACTACACTCAGGAGTAGTCCCTCCAGTCTGGTGAGTGGGGGATGTGTAGCCACCCCACCACCTGTGGCAACCTGTTGCCTGTGGATATCTGACGCACGCTGACGGACATGTCTGATTAAATCACTGCAGTGATGTCGTACCTGCCCATATGTCCTATTATGCGTGCCTATATCATTTACCCGATGGACAAGGTCTTGCCACAGTGCAGCCCTCTCCTGCTGATTCTGGCTGGTGCGGGAAAAGAGTATTGCATAGTCCCACACCAGGCTCTGGTGTATCTCCTCATCCTCAGCTGTGGAGTAGGTGGGGTTCCGCGGGTGGGCCATGTACCTGAGAATGAAAATAACCTGGTATCAGCAATATATGTCAGCAGACTTTGGCACACATACTACACATGCTACTCGACTGTTATGATACAACATATCTCACATATGTAGCATCTGTCTGTCTATTGGTGGATACACATGTAGATGGCCAGGTATCAGTGCTCGGCCAGCAACTGTGCAACAGTACCTGGCAGACTCCATACGACATACTACCAAACACCAGCAGTCAGAACACCGATTCAGGTCAGAAGCACCTCCTCACTCTGGGGTTTGTATCTAGGTACTGTATGGCCTACATCGGCAACTACTGTGGGCTGACCACACACTGATTGCCCTGGATATACATATCCCACCTCCACCACCAGCACAGATGACTATAGTGCATAACATTACAGATATAAACTTTACACTTTGTAACAGTGATATGGTATCCTTACAGCCCACTGGGCCAGTGGCAGATACAACCCACAATGCTGACCCCTACACAATTGCTTTCTACAGACATCTCCAAGAATGCATGGATCATGCAATCCCATATATGACCAAGACACTCTCCACAAAGGGACAGCATCCTGTCTGGTGGACCCCAGCCATAGACAGATTGTATTACAGAAGATGGAAGCTACTGCAAGACAGAGCATCATTCACTGAAGGGAGGGCATGTCTGAGCAGCACTGGTAAGGATCTATTTCCCATCATACTGACTACATGGGCAACGTTGAGAGGGAAATCAAGAGTGACACTACAGATGACCAGGAGGCCTTCTTCAGTTATGTTAGCAACCTGGTCAGGAGCCATCCTCTATGCCCATAGGTAGTACACAACACATATTTCACTGACACCACAGATATCGACAACATTGTGGTGGACAGGTTCAGTGAGGTGTCACCCCGCCCTCTCCCCTGTAATAAGGCATAGTTATCCCAGCTGACTGTAACCTCCCGTCATCACAGATGTCCAGGTGAGAGACACCCGCAGGACAGCAGAATACACAACATGGATGGGACCTGATGGTATCCCCAGTTGCATGCTACATAACCTCTAACAGGAGCTAAACACACATATAGAAGTGCTATGTAACACTAGCCTGACTACAGGATATGTACCTGTACACTGGCGCACAGCAGCAGTGGTTCCACTCCATGAAGGAGGCACCTCACCATACCAATACAATACAACACAAAACATTACATTACAATACAATACTATACAATATGCTATTGCCCCTGTGTCTACAGCAGCATACTGTTCTGCTACCCTGACCATTGTGACACATGTGGTGTGATGGTACCTGCTGCCGTCACACAGTTACACAGGGTGACTCATATGGCATATTACCTATCTGACTAACATTCAGCAGGGGTATGTGTGACATGTACTCATAGGGAGTCTCGCTTCTTAACACTGTGTGGTTTATTGCAGGGTGTGTCTTATCTGTGAGTAGGAACTCTTACCTCCACATGTGCACACTATTGCAGTGACACGGACGACACACAGCAGACATTTAGGTTGTGGATGGTGGGAGGTGTTACTATGGTTGTTGGACATCTGTCATGGGTGTGACCTCCATATGTAAATCTGGGAGTGGTAACCTCTATGTGGGTAGCATATGTGTACTCTGTGGTGTTGTCAGTCACTGTGCATTGGTAATGTGTTTGAGTGCGTTGTCACAGTGTTGTACATGTCACTGTGTCCTTCTCCATATCTGTTGCTGTCATGTGAGGTCCATACCATGGCATCCATTATGTGGTGTGGGGGGTACACCGACCTACATGTCCATACCTGACTCACCATGTCTGCGGACACATACCATGTGCAGGTATTCCAGGGATAGTGTGCCACTGTGACTATCATTGGGGCCACTATTGTACACATTTCTGACCCTGCTCACCCCTGACACATGCAGTGGTGGGCGGCCAATCACATATCTGGTGGTTACTGGTGTTGGTGATCTGGAATGTGGTATGATACCCCGGATTTGACACTGGTGTTCACTCCATGCCTTTGTCACCAGGCACCTGTTGCAATACATCTGCACACATGTGCCTCACTCAGACTTTATATACATCTCTCTCTCTCTCTCTATATATATATATATATATATATATATATATATGTATATAGATATATCTATATGTATATATATATATATATATATATATATATATATATATATATATATATATATATATATGTCCGTATACATATACACATATATATATATTGATGAACATATATTGCTATAGATGTGGAGGGGGGGCACAGAGGGGTGCGAGGGACAGAGGGGGTGGGACAGGCTGTGTTGCAGGTCATCATATACAATCATACCTGTAGGTAGTCAGATCAGTCTGTCTATGTATATGTATCTACATATATCTATATCTGCATGTGTGCATTACATAGATATGTTGGTACAATATTCTATCGACATCTGTCTATGTATTCCTACATCACTCTCTCTATGTATGTATACATATATGCATATCATATATATATATATATATATATATATATATATATATATATATATATATATATATATATATATATATACACATACATATGTTGACATACATACATATCCATATGTTGGACAGGTATATCAACATATTTGTCTACCATACTGTATACACACACTAACATACTGCTAAACATACATAGCTGTGTAACCTAATTTGTACATGGCACTACAACCTACAATCAAACAACATTGATATGTGCACATAGATGCTCTCACATACAAATGTATGTACAGCCTTCACTGATAGTTGCTGTATGTCTCCTGCCCTTTACACATCTTCATATACATATGGATACAGACCAATGACACATATGGAGGGTTCACAGTATGTACACCTGTATAGTATTACTTTACATTACCTGTGTTGGTCACAGCTGCTTCTGCTGCTGTCTGGTTCTCTGTCCTGCTGCTCCACTTCCCAGTTGTCAGCTTTCAGGTAGCTGTTGCTGAACAATTTGTTTCTGTCTGCTTAATTGCAGTTTTCTCTGTCTCTCTCTCTCTCTCTCTGTCTCTGTCTGTCTCTCACGTCCTTCTCGGGGTGCAATGAAAGTATTGCATGCATGGACATGGAGTACAGCATACTTTTGCAGGTATCTGCATATGCCCATGTGATGGCCTCTGCACCAATTGTTAGCCAGCAGTTGCTAATTGCATGCAGCCAGTTGTGTACTGATTGCAGTTCTCACTGTGATTTCAGAACAGTGCTATAAAAAGGTGTGTGAGATAGGCGTAGCCCTTTCAGATGTTAAGGGCAGGGACCATGCTGTTATGCTGTGGACAATGTTCTGTGAGTGTAAAGGTTGGTATCTCTCTCATATTTCCAGGTGTGTTGTAGATTAACATTCCTCCATTCATTTCTCCAGTTTCCTGTACTAACTGTGTATGTACACTGACAACTACAACTACTACTATTGTTAATGTGTGTGTGTGTGTGTGCTTTCCTTTCACTTTTGCTTGCACTCTGTTGCTAAGGCTTCAATAGTTGCCCTTTACAGTCACTACTTGTATGCCTGCTAGGTGTCTTGACTGTAGTGTGCTGCTGTAGCTTTAATATTTTCCATGTACATTCACACCTTGGAATGCTTGCTATATCTGCTAGGGTGTTACAGCATGCAGTGTGGTCTGGCCATGGTGTGGGCCTTGACATCTATTAGGGTATTTGAGTATGCTGCTGAGCAGGCCCCAGAGACTTTCAGGTTCATCAGTTATGTGCCTCATGGAATGGTACATATCAGTGGGGTACACCCATTAAAATGTCTGGTATGCTGCAGTTGTGACTGTGGGTTAGCATGAGCATATGTATTACTACACTTTTTCTGCCATGCAAGTGGTGAATACTTTCCGGACTCCATAGTTACCATTGCATGTGTTACACCTTTCTGCCTACTGTTTGTACATTTCACATGGGGTCTGTGGGGCATCCCTGTAAGACATTCACTGTTGCTATGTCTAGGTTCTTAACTATTCAAATATGGTGGTGTTGGACCCGTCATGTGTACAGATATTTGCAGGCTGTCCACATTTTTGCCTCATAATGTGGTCAATATCTCATGCACACCTTTATCTGGCAAGTCAGTCTGGGCTCAAGTCAGAATATGGTGACAAACATTCAAGTTCCAGACTGCATACCCTTCCAAACATCCCACAAGGTGTAGACCCTGTTACTTTCTGAACTGTCTGCGTTTGTTGTAACTTTATTTGTAATGTGTCCCTGGTTTGGGCTTTGCTCCACATATTTTATTACTTGGTCCGGATGTGTTCCTGTAAGAGGTTGTGGGGTATGGGCAGTGCTTATCCTGCTGTGAGTATGGGTGTGTCTTGCAAGGTGCTATGGTGAAATTATTACCTACTAGCTTCCAACTAGCATGGCTGTTTCTGTTCACACACTACTATTATGGAAATCCACCAGTTTTGTTTGTGATTCTAAATGTCATGCTTTGTGTACTACACACCTATATTCCCTTTACATTCATTCCTACTGTTACATGATATATTTACTTTAGCACAATGTTTTTATATAAGAGTCATGGCTTAGTGGTAAGTCATGCAGACTATAGTTACCAAGGTCCTGGGTTCGGGACTCACAGTGGGATTTTATTTTTCTTTTGAACTGAGTACAGGACCTGTCAATCAAAGTGCCTAAGGCACTTTTAAGCAGTTGTAACCGGGTTAGCGCTGGTTTGCTGAGCTCACGCATGCGCACTGGCGGTTAGCTCAGCACACAAGCGCACCTGATTACAACCACTTAAACGTGCTTACTCTTGCGCACACCAGCTATTTTCCTTGCAAGAAAAGAAAATGGGGAGACAGGAAAGTGGTGAAAAAGGGGTCACAAAGAGGGTAAGACAGTAGAGAAACAAGCTTGGGATGTGCAGGAGGGATGTAGGTAAGGCCCATAGCTGCCCATTTCTTCAGCAGCAACAGCTGTGCATATGTATGTAATTTGGTGTGACATTTGAAACCTTCCACCCCGAGAGAGGTGTCAGGACAACAATAATACTTGTTGTACAGCCAATTGGAATTGATAGGTTCCATGTCCAGTAGACATGTGTGCGGAATGGGCAGCTATGTATGGGGCATAATTTTTTTGTGGGTACAGAGTGCCCTTTTTTTTTTTTTCAGGTGAGAGTAGTATGTCAGGTGAAGGTAGTCGGTACAGCTGGGGAGGTAGGTTGGGTAGGTTAACAGACAAGACAAACAAGACGCATACAGGGCGGTGTATGACACGTGTGGGGGGGTTACACAATTGACGGGGACGGAGGTTTGGATATCCAGAGCCCATGAGCCCACAGATGGCAACAGTGGAACTGATATCCCCACCCATAGGCAGTTGCCACTGTTCCTTCACTGCCCAGGACGGGGCTGTGCTGGGGGCTGTGTAGGCGGGGCAACGGGCATGCCCGTTAGTTGCGCCACCCGTGCCTCGAGCTGGCGTAAGGGCTCGAGGGCAGAGTCCCGAATCTCCCTACGCACCACAGTCCGGACGCTACGGAAGGTGAGTGGTGGATCTCCTCCGGCCACACTTGCAGAGGGGGGGCGAGCCCCATCCCCTGCAGTGCTTCCACCCGCAGGTGGCACAGGGCCACCGGAGGAGGGTCTGGACTCGGCACTAGTGCCAGGTGCACTCGCCAGCTGAGGTGGGAGTGGGGGGTCCGCTGGAACCCGCCTTCCCTGTCATTCTATGTTTTGCATTATGTCATGACAGTTTGGGTTAGTGACATATAATACCATTCACAATTAGTTGTAACAGCATGCATTAGTATTCCCATTAACCAAACACCCAGATATTCACACCATTGAACAGCGTGCATAACACATGCATAATTTGAACAGTAATACACAGTCCAACAACATGCAGGGTTGATTGATGGCAACAGGCCATCAGGTGTGGATGTATGAACAGGGCGGATGCATCAACAGACATGCAAATATATATGACCCAACAGGACAGACATCCAGGGGTGGTAATTGTGATTGCACATACCATTTTCACGTGGAATGGGTTATAGGTGGTTAGAGGGTGGGGTAAATAAAGTAATATTAACACCTTCGAATACAAATACATATGCTGTACATTTCTAATAGCTACAGTTATATACACACTACTGTTCTAACTACAGTGTCCTATATGTTAACTACTTAACCTTGCAGATGGGACTGTTACTGCAACATCAATCTACATTTTATTGCTGTTCATACATATTCATATCGAGCTTTGTTCAGATACATCATCCTGTTACCTTTGCTTTATATACTTGTAGACAAGTGTGGATGTTTGGTATATCAGACAATCATCCTATCTGCGTATTTCAGACTGGGAGCAACATATCCAGATTTTAGTGTACACATTCCACATGCAGCAACACTTTGAACAGATTTTGCTGTTTGGTTCTGAGTCTCACATGCATTTAATTCTGTCCTAACTGCAGTATAGTTTATTCAGGGGTTATTACTACTGTATTGCTGTATTCCTGACACTTTCTCACACTCTCTCACTTGCTTTCATGTTACTATTCAGACTGGTACTTCTAGGCTTTATTGACATGTTTTAACAGTAGTTATTACAGTTCTTTTCAGCAGTCTCACTTCTGTCATGTTTCAGTATTTCCACAGGGATATATTTCACACGTGATTTCATCCTCTTCTGCAGCTATTCTTTACATGCTGCTGCAGGTTGTGTACCATTTTCTTACAGGCAGGGCAGTTTTATTTCAAAATATATGTTGGACAGTGTCATGTTTAGTTTACACTTACAGGCTGGGAACTGTTGTAATCAGGCAATACTTGCATACACTTTCACACTGTTACTTGCAGATTTAATTCCTTCCTGGCTACACTGCACTCTTTTGCTGACTGTCATACATTTATATATCTTTACAGTTACTAGTAGTGGATTAGTGACCTGCCTGGTGGCGCAACCACACCAGCCTATCGGCATAGGCACTGCGGTTTGCAGAACGGACACCTGCAGCTGTAATATAAATGAAGCAATATTGGAATACACATCTCCATAATTTCAGGTAGTTTAACTTTCTACATACATAATTAATTGTTACTTACTCAGTGGTGGGGCGTTGGGTGATTGCCGGGCCTCCTGGATCCAAAGGTTCAGTTGGTCCTGCTTGCATCTCTTCAGATCCGCATGGTGGTGATGGACCTGCTCACCTGTCCTTGGAATTCCTGTGGCACTGGTGAGTTCATGAGCCAACTGGTCCCACGCCTCAGCCCTGTACGCTCCCCAGAGGACCTGGCCCTGCATGAGTTGGGCCTCATGGTTGTGGACTAGGAGCCAGGCCATGTACCTGGACTCCTCAACACCCCACCTCTGCGCTCGAAAGCGACTACCCTCTCCTACACCTGACATTCTGCCTGCAGGTCTGTTCTACAATCGTTTATGCTGTGTATTCCCGCCTATGGGGCTTATATAGTCCATTTTTCCCGCACATATCTGTGATTGGCCATTTTGGAATTGTATCAACTTCAGTAAACCTGCATTGTCATGCTGTAGTTTGTATTCATTCCTATATATGAGCTATTATTGCATTTCTAGGTACTGCTGTCATGGCTTAGTGGTTCTGTACCTTGATTATGGTGTATAGTATCCTGGGTTCGAACCTGGCCACTGCTTTTTATTTTTCATGACTGTCTAGACATGTTGAGGGGTGTGTCTGTGTAAAGGCAGTTTTGATACGGCTTGCTCAACGTTGCCCGTCGGTTAGCTTGTTTGCGTGGTGCGCAGCTCCACGCAAATGGGGTACGCTGGTTTAAGCCTCATTTGGCTATCGGCACGCATATTCTGCTCAGCTCAGTTAGGGGCACATATATTTAGCATGGTAAACCACTGCCCAGCTACGGGCACTCATTTTGCACCAGTTAAACCAATGCTTATCTACGGGCACATACACTCACTCTGTTGTACTGTAGCTCAGCTATGGGCACATCTGGCAGTTTATATTCATTTCTTAGCTCACATTTATTCAATATAAATGGGATATTTCATTGCATTTTACATATATTCTGGTTTTATGTGTACATATGTGTCAGGGACTTGTTTCCTGCTTATTTTGCAAAAAAAAAAAAATTGTGTTGTGGAGGCTCGAACCATGAATGCCTGCTCTGCAGCCGGCATCTCTACTGCTACGCTATTGCTTCCTGGCTTATTTTGCATATTTAGTTCTTATATGTTTTCCATTGACTGCTAACTGTAGCTGCGCTACGGGCACGCTCGCACAAATGGGCGCACTCACGGTTAAACATCTTTACAATTTAAAAAAAATATGACATGTTCATTTAGATTGTTTTATGTTTAATAGTCTGTAGGGGCATGTGTTGTGTTGTGTTTATTCACATTTCCGTGGACTCTGTTGTGGGTGTCTACTTTGGGCACTCTTACACTTCTGGGGGCGTGTCCGCTTGCAGGGCTCAGCCTACGGACACGCCCCCTACTGTCTTACACGGACCGTGTTCGACTTAGGTGTGATTCAGCATGCTCTCATGAATATGCAGAGCATGCTGACATCACTCCGTTTAACTGCAGCCTCCGTGTAAGAGTTATAACTCTTACACGGAGGCTTCGTGAATCCTGGGGATAATCTTTCCAGTACAATCATCCACTCATTTTCAATTATGTTGGTGACAATCTGGGTCCCTACAGTGGACTATTCCTATATTTCAAAATAGTGAATGAAATTAATCACAGATTTTGTTGCTCTTATCAATGGGATATTCACCATCTGAGTACTTTTCTCCTTTATTCCCTTAGATTATGAGTAGTGTGGTATGGACATTATTTGTGAGATTTTTCACATATACACAAATCAACTAAACTCCTTATTTGCATTGCATAGATTTCTCAGATATGACAACATTAGATATCCCTTTGCTTCACAGTATAGGTTTTAATGCAATAGATGGGTCTATATTGAAACATCGAATGCTGAAAACAGTGAATGGTGTTTCATCGACACATTTTCAGTGAAAGCTGAAAATGTTGAAACTACAGAACAGCGATTTCTTTCCTAGGGAAAAAAATCGCTGTTCCAACCCCAAAAAAAGAAAACATTAAACACTTCCAAACACATACGCACATACCCTAACCCTAATTATACCTCCCCATAAAACAGTAAACAACTAAATACTCACGTAACCCAACCATACATCTAATGAAAAAAAATCAGTAAACATTTTAAAACATATGCACTTACCTTAACCCGCAACCTAACCCTAAGGTCAGTTACTCTCGCACATTTACATAAACAGTTCCAAACACATACACGTTTTCTTTAACCCTAATTCTACACCCCAAAACAAAAGTAAACAGCTGAAAACACATGCACACATAACTCAACCATACATGTAACGTAAAATAAAAAACAGTAAACACTTTCACACATATGCACTTACCTTAACCCGCACCCTAACTCTAAGGTCAGTAACTGTTGCACATTCATGCTCAGGAGCTATACCGGACAAGGGACCATGCTACACTTCAGAACACGGCAAAGCAACGAAGCGGTCAAGCAACTTCTTTGCCAGGGAAAGAAGTCACTGAACAGCCGCTTCGTTGTTTTGCCTGTTTGCTCAACATGTGTCAATGAAAACGTATTCGACAAAATGCATTGCCGTCATTCTAATAGGAACCCCACCCTTGCTGTAGTTGGTATTTTGATTATTTCAGGGTAATTTGAATAATAACTCAGAGGTGATCTGTGCCTGACGTACAAGGCCATGTCCAATCCTGAATTAATGGACATGCTCCACCTCAGAAAATCCAAATCCATCAGAGCCACGAGAACAAGTGACTTAAACCTCAACACGGAAATAAATAGAATGTGCTGGAGGGACAGATTCATAACCCAGAGGCTCCCTACACTCTGGAACAGAATCCCAGTCCATGTTAGGCAGAGCCCCTCCCTCACTGACTCTATTCAAGAGAAATCTCGACAAGTGGATGGGAGATCGTAGGTTTACCCCGGGGGTCATCTCTTTGTCACTACTAGACAGAGGCATAGTAAACTAAACCCTAAAAGGGCATAGTATTCTCATCCTAAGGGGTGGTGTAAGCCACATACACTCTGGCTAGGCTTATAAATGCCCTAGGGCAGATAGCCTAGTACGAACCTATGAACCTATGAACCTATGAACATACCTGTGTATGATGCATAATTTCTTTTTAAACTGGAACAGTTTAGTGTCCACCTGACCACATGGATGAAGGTGCTCCTGTCCATCAGAATCAGTGCAACACTTTTTTTTTCTTTCTTTTGTTATTGGTTATTGCAGAATTCCCAAAAATGTCTCCTTTTTCAAAAAACCCTTTATGCAGCTCAGGTAAACATGCTATACTCAACATATTTACTATGTGCACTTTTTGCCTAGTCATACTTGCATAAATTAAATAACATCCTCTGAAATATCAGTGGAGCTCTATACAAAGACTTTCTAAATATGCTTTTTAGTAGGTTCTGGTTTGTTTCAACTTGCACTTCTTTACCATAGAGATAGTCATAGAATGTTTCACATCCATACATTAGGGTTAACAATTCCATTTGATATGAGAATGTGTTTTGTGTATCTATGCACATTCTTGACTCATAGGCACCTAACCTATTCCCTTATAGGATTATAAAGCATATGCCATTCTGATTGATGTCTGCTTGATTATTGATATCACAATGTTTTATACTTAGTGCATCTGTAAGTAGATTTTGAGGATTTCAGAATGCTTTTCCTATGTTTTTCTGTTCATAGCTCCATTTCCTGTCTATATTATGTTCTAAAAGTTTCTACAGAGGCATATTTATCGCAGAGTTATTACTGCAACATTCCTAAAGAACTTTGTGTTGCCTACGTGTCCACTAGTGTATGCTTTTACATAATTGCTCTTTTTTGTATCATGCATCTGTCAGTCTGACTTAACATGTATCACGCATTTCATCTGTAATCTGACTCAAAAATATAACATGCATTTTCAGATGCGCTATTCCTATTAAATTATGCTGTCTTAATCTATTTATCAACTTTATCATTCTCATGCCATCTGCTTCTTATGTCTTAGCCTACACTGAACAGTGTATCGGTTAAGTTTATATCATGATCAGATCTTTAATTTATCTGTGTACCACCATGTGCTATGACACTGATGATGACGAAATACAAACTGAAATCTATGGAATCTGGATGTTCTTTTAAGATAATTTTAATTGATTTAACATATATACAATATATGGACAGAAAGGAAGAAATTCAATATTGCATACTGTTACACAATATTAGAAATGCATTGAATCATAATCTAATACAATTAACAAATTAAGAGTCTTTGTATTTCAATAGCAACATTTCAAAGCTGTCCCAACAATTTAAAGTCTTTGTATGATTTACAGATCTTACTTGAATCATTTCTTTTTCAGTTTACATAGCACTGTTGTTGAAATCAAAAATTATTTGAATGTAGGAACTGAATTTTATTTTCCAATTGTTTGTTTTTTTACAGATAAAGGTAGTGGAACATGTATTTATATTGCTGATTTAGTTAAAGAACAATTGCCAGACTATAACCCCTTAAATACGTATTTCTTCCCACTATACATTTAATTTTGAATAATCCATAAACATGTGTGCCCAATCAGCTTTTACATCATTGCTGCATCTCCAGCAAACTGAATAAGTTTTTTAACTAAACTTAGAAGTTTTATAAGGGGTAACAAACATTCTATGTATATATTTCCACATAAAAACTTTTTAGTATAAATTTGAAGATGTTTGACTAATTGACTTAAGCAACAAAGTTTTATTCTTTTTTTTTTTTCCAAAATCTCTTTATTTCAATTTTCTTTTTTCAAATAATAACAACAATACGGTAACTCAAAAACACAAATAAACAATACAAATATCTATCTAAAGAAAGAAGACAACAATCTCGTTCCGAGAAAATTATACATATCTATCTCTCTCTCTATATATATATATATATATATATTTATATATATATATATATATATATATATATATATATATATATATATATACACACAATATATATGCACAAGAAGTCACTACATCGTCAAGTAAAGTATGAGAATTCTTATGTTCATTTGGTCATAAGGGATAAGGGATAGTTAGAATGGGGATAGTCTATATATAAAGTAAAAATAGAAATGTAACCATTTATTTGTATGTTTAGGGAAAATATCTAGTTACACATATACTCAGAAAAGGGAGAAGATGCAAGAAAGACTGGTTATACTACATTCATTTCTTATTTAAAGATTAGCTTTTCATGACAATTTGTAGGCAAATTTTATTTGTCAAGAATTATATCTAGCAAGTGACAGCTATATTGTGCATCAATATCAATCAACTCCCAAAAATATTAAAACATGTATTTATTATGATGTGTGCCCTTATTAAATTCTTTATTACAAAGAATTGGAATGTCATGTCACAAATTACATGGGAAAATTTTAGCAATCTTGCTATCAAATATATCTCATCTCACAAATTAATTTATTCAAAAACAAAAAACAAACACTATTAACAAAGTTTTATTCTTATCGCCAATTGAGTCATTCAATCCATTACTATATAAACCATTCCAGAATTTTGCATCAAAGTTCTTATTTATAATTAACTATGATAACACTCATACACCCATATAATGAGGGAATAGGAACTGATTAACAGATTCACCCAACTTATTATCTTTCATTAAATGTTCTGATGATTTAGCTTTTCATTTTTCAAAGCTATTAGACCATAATTCCAATCAATTTCTTTTTAATAAATTTATTTCATCATTGTTCATAATTTTCATATATCTAGAGGTATGTGCAATGGAAAAGCACAAAACCTTCCATTTCAAAATTAAGAAGGCTTAAAAAATATTTCTTAACTATTTTTAAATTGATTTCATATAAGTAGAGTCTAAAGATTGAAACAAATTTCCTTCTAAGGTAAGTTTTATTAACCACATGAAAGGATTGCTGCATACTTCTAATTTATTATATTTAATATACTTATAAGAATTTAATATAATATTTTCTTAAATGTTTTTTCATTGACTAGGAGTCTAACCAGAGTATAATAGAGTTAAAATTTGCAGTAAGGGAATAAGAGTCTACGTTTGGGAAGCTAATACTACTATATTCCCATAGTCTTATATGATTCTTATAAACAATGTTCAGCTTTTGTTTTGGGGTACCATAAGAATGAAATTAACATTTTTTTCCATTTTCTTTAAAAGTTTTTTTGTTGGGTATTAAAACTATTGAATGCAATATATATATATATATATATATATATGTGTGTGTGTGTGTGTGTGTGTGTGTGTGTGTGTGTGTGTGTGTGTGTATATATATATATATTATATATATATATATATATATATTCTTAGCTAATATGATCATTTTAATAAATATTAACCTACCCTTAAAAGTAAAAAAAGATCATTCCATTCTTAAAAAGAAGTGACACTTCTTCAAATATTTTTTTCAAATGTATGATTAATAATTTTACTCATATCTTGATAGATTTTTATTCCTAAATATTTTAACTCTAGTCCTTCCCAATTATATCATAATTTATCTTTAGGCTTACTATCTAGTAACTGAATTAACACTAAAGTTTCAGTTTTGTTATTATTAAATTTCAGTACCAATACTTCTTCAGTCTTTTCAGTTCTGTCATATATTTCTAAAAATTGAATAGTTTAAATTTCCTATAGTTAGTAAAATATCATCTGCAATAGATGTGTTTTAAATTGGCAATCCTTTTTGATTAAAAATCTATCAATTTTATCATTGCTTGTTATACTGTTAGCTAAGGGTTCAATGACTAATGCAAATAGTAGAGGGGACAAGGGACTCCATTGTTTTTGTCTCTTTGTTTAAAGCAAATCATTGAAAAATGTACTATCCATTTTTAATTTATACTTTGGAATCTCTATACAAGCTTTTTTAATACTGCAATAAATTGTTCTAGAAAGGCAAATGCTTCTAAAGTTTTAACTAATTACTTCTAGTCTACAGAATCAAATGTATCTCAATATCTAATCTAATTAGGGCCATTTTGTTCATTCTTTTTGCTAAATCTAAGATTGTTACTACCCTTTTAATATTGCCATACGTTAATCTATTGACTATAAATCCTGTTTCATCATAATTAAATAATCTACCATATCTCTTACTCTTGTAGTGAAGATAGACACAAACATTTTGTAATCTACATTTAATAATGAAATAGGTCTATATGAGGAAACCAATACTTAAAAGTTCATCAAAATCTAGGCAAAAGCTACCGTGACTTTCAAATAATTAATCATACATATGTATACTTTATATATATATATAAAACTTAAAAGAATAACTTTTGTCATTTAATACTATTTCCAACCGATTACTATATAAAAAGTTTAATAATCCACTTCTATTATTCATAAGTAATAAATAATCAGACAAATAATTTAATGCAAATTTATTTATGTGATAGTAATATAATTGTTTATTAAAAATGTCTACATTCTTTACTACAAACCTAAAATTTACACGAATTCCAACTCGTCACTCGAAACAGCTTAGTGTTTATTTGAAGTGCGTTAAAATATCAGTACAATTTTCGTCAAGGCACCTGCCCTAACTTCTTCAGAAAAAGTAAAAAACAACTAGTATCCACCATTTATAATAAAATATAACAGTCATTAATTAATCAATTTAGTCTCTTTTTAACTCTTTTTAAAGACACAAGACATAATTCAGGCAAACATCCTATCAAATACACCCCAGTATTCCAATTATCATAATTTTAAAAATACTTAAAACCAGTAGACTAAATCTATACTTGTAAAATAATGTACATAAGTGTAACTATATAGACACACATGAGTGTGCAACAATGTCACCATTTGGGGACATCAAAAAGTATATACTCATATCAAAAAGCAATAAAATTATTAAAAAATATATATTAATTATGTAATTTGATCAATGCTCAAAGTATGGCTTTAACTACTCATAAAACACATGTTGGGAGACCCCAACATTTGATAATAAACATTATTGTATAAAAAATGAATGAATAATATATATGTATGCATGCGTGTATAAAAACACAAATATGTATACATTAAGGTAGAAGTACATATACATAAATACAAAAATACAAAAATGCGTTGCAGACAAAAATAGGTGTCCTAACAAGTAACATGCATGAAAAATGTGGAAAAAATAAAAGTGTGCATATACATCCTTATAGAAGAATGTAGTACATTAATCTTTATATATACGTACCTATCCACACCATTTGGTAGGACAAATCTCCACTTTTTCAGTTATTTAATTTCATTTTGTCTCATTTAATTCATTTTATTTTATTTTATTTTATGCTGAATGATCAATCATTTTATTTTATTGTATTATATTTATTTCATTTCGTGTTATCATATTTTATTATATTATTATTATATTACCTTACCTAATTAGGTTTTTTAACCTTAAAATGCACATAATGGAACACATTTCATTAATGCCTGGATATTGACAGGCATTTGTTCTAAGTTGCCATAGAAGTTCCTTCCTCTCAAGTTTCAAAGACTCCGGTCCTCCCCTTCTATCTTTCTCCAATTGCTCAATAACCCTAAATTTAAATTCATGGCCATTAAACTCACTAGTGTGTCTGGCTAGTGCATGTTCTAGCTTATTTCTACTGATGCAGTAAATGTGCTCATATATTCTTTCACTAAGCTTTCTATCGGTTTTACTGGTAGATTATTTAATTATGATGAAACAAGGTTTATAGTCAATAGATTAATGTATACAATTAGCTAAATATACTACTTGTTTGCTGCTACAGTTAAACTTCCCATTGGTCTTGTATTTCGAGCTGCCTATTTTAAAATTACAGCCTTCATCAATGTATTTGCAAACCCTACACATGTTGCACTTAAACATCCCCTTTTTAGTAATAAATCTTTGACTATTAGCTTGTAGGATTTCTTTCAAGTTGTTACCACGCCTAAAGGTAATTTTTGGTTTCTCTGGAAATAAATCTCTAAGGCGGTGGTCACTCATCAGGAACTCCCAATTTTTCATAATAATGTTCGTTATTCTGTAGGAATCTACATTGAAAGTACATATGAAACCATTGATGTTAATCAGTTCCTTATTTGCACTAAGCGCCATACTCCCTCCTCTTACCTTATTCAGTATTGGCACGTAGTGACCTATAAGTCTTTTATGCTGCACCTCATTAACAGTATCCTGAAGAAAATGTAAAGGGTAACCCCTCTCTTGAAAGAAATTGATCATCAAGGTACATTCTTCTTCAAACTCTTCATCTATAGTTGTCATTCTGGCTGCCCTAACTATTTAATATTTTTATAACTAAATCTCAAAATAAGAAAACAGAACAGAGTGGGAAATAAAGAGAAAAAAAATCTGTTAACATACAGGTGACGGGCAATCTTATCTTACCAAACTATTAAACAATAGGAAAATTAAGGCATACATGCATTTATCATACTAAAATATATTTGCATATTTTATGAGTTTAACAAAAGATATGAATTAATTTTAAAAGTAAAAGTATCTATATCTTAAATTTGTGTGATACTCCTAATATGATAAATATCAAAATATCTAGAAATCCTTTAACTCATTAAATTAATTCATAAAAGAGATGCACATTACAAAGGTCAAAGGGAATATCTTGCAATTCAAAAATGTTTTAAAAAATCACATCCTATATTATATCTGATAGTTGCAATGTACTCAATTCAAACCACATTCTCCCTATCTGCTCTACTTTCTGTCAAAATAAAGGCATTGACTCAGCAATAAAAATCTCAAATTTCAGCTCTGACTTAAAAAATGAGTCATTTCAGGTAGTCTTTATGGATCCACTGATACACAATATGAAAAAAATCTTCAAAGTTCATGTGACCATATTTCAGATCTCAGCTTTCAGAATCATTTGGAATATTTTTATATAACTTTCTGTGTAAATTATTTGAGATCTTATACATTCACAACTCTACCATATGTCGATACATGTAATATATATCATTCTTATTAGCATTTTACTATTCAAATATATTTTTATACATTTTTTCTGTCTTATTTGCCCCCTGATATTCAACCTTATTTTATATAACTTGCATTTCTAAAATCTCCCATTAAAAAACTATTTGATTATTGGATCTCTGTTATATATTGCAACATGTGTATATATTTCTTACCACTCTTTTGGTAATGTTATGTAAAGGATATTTCATTCATTGTGTATTTGCATATCACTCATAAGGTGTTCACCCTTCTTATCAATTCTAGTATAATATGCCATCTTAACTATGGACACTCTAAATTGGCCCTAGGTATGACTGTATGCATGTGTGTGCCTTCTGTGGAAGGTTGGGAACCCGGCTGGCAACTCGACACCATAAAACTCCACTGCCAATCATGAGCAGACAGGTGATCCGCTGTGGCAACCCCTAACCGGGAAAAGCCAAAAGAAGAAGAAGAAAAACTATAAGTAAAAAAATTCTTGCTTGTCTAATTTAGATATGTGTCTTTAGCAATTGTGCACCATTGTTATGATCTGTGTTTCACACCCTGTCATTAGTACTTGATTACAGCATGTGAAAATGACAACTCGCACATACAGCAGCTGATAATTCTTCTGTAGATTCCTCTTACTTCTTAATTCCTCTAAAGTATTCTAATCTGCAGCAAACATCTAACTTACTCTTTCTCACTAATATATACAATTCGGGTTAATAACACTGCAGCATAACCCATTGACATTCAGCATGAAATAAAGCATTTGTTTTTCCAATTCATCAATTCTAAGTAAATATTTTTAAAAAGTTGTTATTTTGGTAGATTTCTTGCATTTCCAATTGAAAAGAAGCTCAAATTTCTTCTTATCATCATAACTATGATTAAGGCACTTCCTGCTTTCACAATCTTCAGTGGGATCCAGATTTTCATCAAAACACATCAAGAAGCAGGCAGAAAGTAAAGCAAGCAAGGAAGAGTCATGGAGTTTCACACAACTGGAACATTCTTTTGATCTCGAGCTTTTTAAAGTGTCAATTCATAGATTCATAGAGTGTTACTATGCTAATGACACAAGGGGCCTTTCAAAGCCTAGCCAAGTTTCCCAAAAGAATAGTGATGTCCTGCATCCAAATAGGACACTGAGGACCAAGCATTTAAAAGCTACCACTGTCCATAACAGACATGGGTGCCTATGCTTGAACTGAGTAATAGACAAACTCAGTTTCACGTGGATGGGAAGCCTGTTCCATAGAAGGAGCAGTCTATGGGCCACATATCTGTCTCTCCAGCATGTTCTATTTAAGTCACAGATAAAATTCAAGTCCCTAGACTTTGTATCTCTGGTACTTTTTGACTTATGAATATGTAGAAAATTCATAAGTGTAGAGTTTGTGCATGTCTTGTAAGCCAGGCATAGATCACACCTCAGAAGTCTATAATAGACTGAGTAACTGTGGCTGTTTTGTGTAGAGATAATTTAAGCTCTAGAGTACATTGCATATGTATAGAGCTTACTGTCCAAGTCACTCTAAATAAGCCTTGACTGTTTAGTCACAATTACCAATTGGATAATAATATTGCACAGTAATAAGTGGACACCCTTTTAAGGGCCTTTGAGTAGCTGATAAATATTAGCTGGGTGGTGGCAAATGGAACTACCATATAGCCTGTGAGAAAGGAGCACAGCTGGGGAAACTGTGCCAGCCTTCCCCAGGAGTGTTTGTGCGGTTGTATAAACTCTTATCTCAAAGTGCATGCGTGTGTGTGTCAGCTACTTGGGCAGGGACACGAAGCACTGGTTGGACAGAGAGGGCGCTAGAGGTTTTAGCTTGCCCACTAGGCTGATATCTGGACCCTATAGCTGTGCTAGTGGGGAGTCATATTGGGGACCTGGAGAGCAAGGGAGTGACCAGTCCTGGACTGACTGTGATCTGTGTGTGTTCTTAAAAGGGAAATAGCACTTTACTGTGTGTATTTGTTATCCTTTCCTCATATATGAGATGCCCTCTCTAGTGTTAGTGCTGAGGATTGAGGCTCCTTAATTGCTGGGCCAGGGAACCGGCAGCACACCTTCATCCAATGCTTTGGTGACCCTTTTAAAAAAGTCCAGCAGATTTAATAGACATGACCTTCCTTTAGCAAAGCTGAACTTTGATGGGTCCAGTTTTTGCAGGTTACCTATATCCTTTTTTATCATGTCCATGGTGATTCTTTCCATGACCTTACATATGAGGCTGGTAAGACTTATTTTCTGTAGTTACCCAGATCAGTGATTGGACTGCTTTTTTGCAGGGCAATGACTCTAGCCATCTTCCATTTTTTTGGCACCAAATCTGACGGAAGACTTCATTTGAAAAGTGATTCAACTGGGCCAGAGAGGTCATGTTTCATGCTTTTTATTAAACATCCTGGGATGTTACTGAGGCCCATCAATGCAGTGTTTTTGGCCTTGTTCACTAATAATGGTTGGGGCATCATGTTATGTAATATTTCCTTTGGACTATTGGAGGGAGTTGGGGGACAAATTTGAGCTGAACCTGTCAGCCAAAAGGTTGACAATGGCCTCCAGTTCAATGTGGGTAATACCATTTACAATAAGTGTTATGCATTGTTGTGTATTTCCACTCATGTGATGGATATAGCTGTGGAAAGCTTTGTGGTTGTCTTTTTCCCGAGAAGCTATTTTTTTCTTCATATTTAACCTTTGAAGTATTAGTTAACCCTCTTAGCTGCCTGTTTAGATTGGTCAAGAAGCTCTTAGTAAGTATGGCTTTGTTCCTCCTTTGCTTGGCCAAGATTTATTTTTCATTTGCTGTATAACTGATTGATAGTGTGATTCCACCAAGGTGACTTGTCTTTTGAGGTTATCTTATTCTTAATACAAGTGGGCACAGCTCAGTTCATACAGCTACCAATATGGCTGTACAAAGATTTTTTTTAAATAGCTCAGTGTATTCTATAGTGTTTACTGGGTTTGGGGGTGCTTGGAATTTAACAAAGGTGTTGTTTAGTAGAGAGAAGTTAACCTTGGAATAATTCCTAAAGGTTTTTGGTTTTGCTGGATCCCCAAATTAAATTTTTATTTCACGTAATATTGCCTTATGGTCAGATCTGATAAGTGAAGATATTACATTTGGTGAGGAACACTTGCCCTCCATGTATGAGAGTACAAGTTCAAGGACGTTTGTACCCTAGTAGGACAATGGACCAACTGTTCCAGGATGCTGGTATTAAAGTTTAGGAATCACTGGGCTTGTGCATTACAAGTGGTGTAGAATTATGAATCTATAAGGAGTAGTTAAGATCCCTCATGAATGTTGTATTGGGTTGAACAGTGAGGGACTCAAGTACATTGAGATAGGTAGTATGGGTTTCCTGTGACATAGAGGGGGACTTATATGTTGCAATGATATGGTACGGTGCCCTGTTTATGGTAAGTTGCACATGTATGAGTTCCAGTGGATCATACACTTTAACTAGTCTGGATGGTGAGACAAGTCTTATATAGCCTGACACTCCTCCACCTTTAGATCCCCCCTGTGCAGTAGCTGGTCTAAAGGTGTGAAATGCATTATAACCTTTCATTGCTAGGGTACTCTCAGTGGCTTTAAAACATGTCTTCATTACTACACAGATGTCTACACTGTCCAATGAGAGGAAGGCTTGCAGGGAGTGGTGTTTCCTGTTAAGACTACTAGCACTGAGCAGTACTACCTTCAGATATTTTTTCATAGGTTCAGTTTAGTTGGTAGGTTTATCAGTTTGGCATTGCCTACAAAAGGTACTATAGGGGTTGAAAAGGTCTTTGCTAATATCCAAAATCCTAGACTGGAAAGATGCAGACCATTCCTAGCAAAGCAACATGGTCTGTCAATCATGTCCATCCAGGCTATCAAATATTGCACCCCCTGGATTGACACCAGAAGCTAAGTCAATTGTTTAAATCAATAATTTTCTGTTGGCAAACTGGCATCAGTTGCTTCATAATGATCTGTGAAAGTAAAGTGTTATACAGAAACAAAAAAAAAAACATAGTCACCAACAATTTAACACTTCTAATTAGCATATTAATTAGATCTGACATTCAGATGCACATACTGAGTAAAGTTAAAACAAATAAAATACAATTCTTAAAGAAAGGCTTAAAGTTACCCATTATATTAATCATAATTTAATAACATTCTCTTACAGGGAATATTCCTTTAACATTTATATATGAATGTATTTTATAAGTTCAGTTTAAATTAAATATATTAATTATTTCACTGTAAGTATAAGAAGACTTACTTTTTATATTCTCGGTCATGTAAACAAGTACATACTTATACATGTTTTGAAGCTTAAAGTCCTATACAAACCCTTAATTTAGAAGGTAAATCTGTTGTTTCAGAAAATAGAGGCTCTGCGGTTAAAAAGATATATGTCACCTGTTTATAGCTTTTTAACTTTAGAAACATTTTTCCATGAGTTCAGCTAAGTCTGCATCTTGAGGGATACAGCATTCCAATCCATTTCTTCAATGTTGTTAAGGATTTTAGTTTTATTAACAAATGTAGGAACATCATCTGTTGTGTCAAAGAATTTAATTATTTCAGTAAGAAATATTTTGATCTTTGCAGAAAACACCTAAGTGTCTTTAACATTGTCCTTTTTAAGTTCTTTAATCAGTGGCAAGCAGGATTTCCCTTTACTCACAACTTTGCTGAAATAGTCATTGTCAAATTGATTACATGTGCACTATTGTAATATGAGGGCTGGACCATGGTGTTTTTAATATTTGGTCTTTTTCCATGCTGAACATAAACTTGATGATTGTTGAATGTGGTGGTGAGTTTTCTTTTTTGATAGTACTCTCAAAGATCAATTTGCCCTTTCATTCCCAAATGGTAATGTTTCAGGTAAATTTAACATTTTATGTGGCCAGGTTGTTAAGAAAATATTATATTTTCTCCCTCATATTTTTCAGGTATGCCATCAATCCCAATATTATTTAATCTCAGTCTATTTTCTATATTATCAGCTTTATTTAAAAGCCAGTTATTTTTGTTTAAAAATAAATAGTTTGAGACTCTCTTTCAATTATTCTTCCTTCATGATCATTTAAAGTTTCTTCTATACTGTTGGTCTGTGCACCTTGTTGTATCATATGGATTTTTAAGTGCTTCGTCTTCTTTCTGGATTCTTCTTTGAAACTTTCTATTTTAATTTCTAGTTTGTCCATTTTTAGTAATACATCCAGCATCCTAGATATTAGCGACAGGATATATTTTTTCAGGTGAATCCTGAGTACCATTTTTGAATGGTTTGTATTGAAGTCTCTTCTCTCTTAACCAAGCAGATGAAATTCTGACAGGAAAGTTACAGCTTTTGGAGAATGTCTGATTGTTACTGAATAAAACTAGATATTAAGACTCTTCAAATTCTAATTTTATTATTACAATTTCTGTCAGAAAAAATTAAGTTACAGAGTTTCTACCAGTTGTTGTTCTCAGCCATTTTGGAGACACCCCAGAATCCTCTTAATGATGGATCAAATGTAAGCAGTCTGAGGTCTTCTTCTTTTACTTACCAAAATGTCTGGTTTGTATTTAGTGTTGAAAATAGCTTGCATATGACATAGTTCAGACCACTTCTTCAACTATCCTACAATTTTCAGTTGCGTATCTAAAAAAATGTAATCCAACAGCCTCCTTCCTTTACAAAGTCATATCTTCTGAAAGTATATACTTCCTTATCGCTGATGTTTTTAACACCAATCATTTCACATTCTGTGTTAGTACTTCAGTCGACCCTGTTTCTGAAAGCATTTTCTGCCTCTCTTGTTAGCTATCAAAACATATACTTTCTAATTATAGTTACACTAAAAATGGGAGACACAGATCCGTGCATAACAAAACACTTGTCCAACTGTTGGACAATAAAGATAAAAGCTCGGCTTTCAAAATTCATCTCCATCTGAAGAACATAGATTTCATTACTTCATCCCATGTAATCAAACTAAAATGGCTGTCAGGGGCAAAAAGCCAACTTCTACAATGATATGCAATCTAAGTTATTGCCAGCCAGTACAGACATCTAGAAAGAGGCTAATAAGTCAAGGTGTAGACCAGTCCAAGTAAGGAAACCTTTCAAGCTTAGGACTTCAGAAAAAATATTTTGGACACAAACCTTCCACTTCAGTCCCAACAGTTTTGCCTTCCTACACACTTTCCTTCACTTTTGCAGATTGAGTCATGTCATTATTTTTCTCTTCAAATTAAATACATCAAAGCAGATAAATAAACTTCTGAATCTCCTTCCCTTTTAAGGCAAAACATAGATGTATGGAGTTTTCCCAAGGTTTCTGAAATTTTATAAATAATAGATTAGTTATTCTAATAACTGACATACACTTAATCTTGTTATTTGTCCTAGTTCATTTCTTTCCTTATGGAAAACAAACCTTGCCTTTTGTTGCCATAAAACTTTCCTTTCCTTAGATCCTTCAGATTGTACACCTATCTCTCTCATCTACTGTAGCTGAAATCCTAGAGAAGCTGTCCATTAAAATGCATCAAAATATTATAACTAACACTGTATTGCTTCAAGGTATCACCATGGCTTCACTTTGAGTCAGTGAATATAGAAAGTCGTGTATCCATTTAAACTCCATTCTTACTGCCATAGATTGAGGCGTACTTGCAGCTATTCTTTTTATAGGCATTATTAAGGTTTTCAAACTTCTCATTCATAACCTGCTTTTTGAATATTTAGCCTCCCTTGGTTTAGCCCAAGATGTGATTGCCTGGTTTAGAAGTTACCTTACACAAAGGAATTTACAAGTACATTTTTTCTGACAATCTACTCCCAGTTTTTGCCTCCTTGAAGAAATTCTGAAGAATTTGTCATTAGAACCACAGACAATTAAATCAAACCATCACAGTGGTTTTCAAAGTCCTCCTTGACTTGCTGAGTAGTTTATATCTGATTACAAACTGCTCAGAAATGAATAGCATGTCTTGTAGTATTACTATCAGATAGTTTGGTAGAATTCCTACCAGATTGTAATGAATTTTTGTCAGCAAAACATTATTTACCTTCCAAGATTAATATACATACATACATACATACATATATATATATATATATATATATATATATATATATATATATATATATATATATGTATGTATGGGTCTAAGACTAGTCACGGAAAGCACATATCAGTGAAACAAATTTGACTGTGCACAATTCACTGAAAGCTCAATTGAATGAAAACACAATTCCTTGAAACAAATGTAACTGAAAGTTATATGTGGCCTTTTCCCACTGTTGTGCGACCCTGGAGTTAATATATATAGTAAGGGGGGTGGGGGGCACTGCCCCCCACATCGGGGTGTGTGGGGGGCCACCTATTTTAAATATTTTGAACTATATACATGGAAACTTGCAATTCTAATAAATTACTCTTTTCTGAACTTAATATATATCCAAAATATGTGGGGGGTAGTGCCCCCCACAACCCCCTTACTATATATACTAACTCCATGGTCGCTCAACAGTGTGGAAAAGGCCATATATAACTTTCAGTGAAATGTGTTTCACTGAAATGAGTTTTCAGTGAATTGAGCTTTCAGTGGTTTGTGCACAGTCATTCGACTTTCAGTGAAATGTGCTTTCAATGAATAGTCCTAGACCCTCATATATATAGATAGATAGATAGATAGATAGATAGATAGATAGATAGATATAGTCACTATCTTCCTTTCAATACTCATGAATTATTTTTTAAATCCTTCCCTCACTTTAGGAATGTGCTTTCATCACATCAAAATTCAAATCAGTCATTAACTATGATTTTGTTATAAACATTCAAAGTTTCTTACACCCTGAAGTTTGAACAGCTGTTTAAAAAAGGAACACCATAGGCCCAAAAGGGAATATTTAGCTGGAATGCTTGCTTGTTTGGCTTGCTTGCTATACACTGACTGAATATTGTTGATCTATGTCTATGTTTTATTTTTAATTGTAGTTTTTCATTTAAGGTTTGCTTACTTCTATTTTTTATCTTTTTTCTTGCATTACATCTGTTTTGTTTTAAGTTTTCTGTTCTTTTGCTGTTTTAAGACATCTTGGCTAGGGTCAGTTAGAACATTTAGCAGAACAATTCCTTTGCAAATAGTGAATAACATCATCTAATTAGTGGGAGGAGTAAAGAAATAACATTCCTCATTTAGCTTGAGTTATTTGGAGCTATTTCTATTTAGCTGGAGTGCTTGTCTGGCTTGCTTGCTGTATGAATATTGATGATCTCTGCCTGTATTTTATTTTTGCCACCCACCTGCTCAGCTGTTGCTGTATTCTTAAACTTGGTGGGTTTTGAGTTGCCCACCCCTACTGTAATTCTGAGTTTGGACACTCCTCCCAGTCCCATCTCATTGGCACATTCTGCAGAGAGATCAGTTGGGAAGGCTTTCTTAACTTTGAATTATCTTCTGTTTCCCCTTCCACTTAACTTTAAAACTTGCATATTATTTAGCTGCTTTTACTGTATTTGTGTTTCTTCCTAATTTATTACTTTATTTTGTTGTTGCTGCTTATTCTTAAAAGTGTTCATTTGCATTTATTCTGCTGCATTTATTGCTGCTTGTTAGTAGCCTGATTAAACTGTAACTGTTATTCTAAACATCTTAGTTTTGGTTTAAGCACTTGTGTTTCAAGCCAGTTATTTTACATTAAGAAGGTTTGTGGTCTACACTATTGTGTGAGGAGTGAGTAGACTATCCCCTTCTGGCTGGGAATGGCTGGTGAAGACTTATTGTGGCTGTTGTTCTAAGTGTTTTTGTTCTGGTTTAAGGACTTGGGTTTCAAACCAGTTATTTTACATTAGGAAGATTTGTGGTTTAAATTCTTGTGGCAGGAGATGATAGCCTACACCCTTCTAAGCTGGGAATTGCTGGTGAAATCTTATTGTGCCTCTTCTCCTAAGTGTCTTTGTTCTGGTTTAAGCACTTGGGTTCCAGACCATTTATTTCATACTAGGAATGTTTGTGGTCTACACTCTTGTGGGAGTATTTTACTGAATTGCTGCTTTAATTAAAGTCTTTTTTGCTGTTGTGAATGTGATTTTCTGCACTTTTAATTTTTAGTACTTCTACATTTTATAGCATAGGCTAGATTCAGACTTTCTGAATCTAAACTGTTAGGTATCATTTGAGCACTAAAACCAGCTATCTTATGTTAAGAAGTTAAGGACCCCCCCCCACCACCACCACACACCCTTGTGGCAGAGGTGTGCAGCCTAGGACCCATCTGAGTTGGGAATTGCTGGAATAAAGTTCAGTCTTGGGCTTTCCCATTGGTTCCTTTGTTTTAAAATCATTTAACTTCACTTGTATTTAAGCCTTGAGTTTGCACATAGCTGCAAATCATACAACAGGGTTTAGCATAGCTGTGTATAGTTGTTCATAGAAGCAAACACCTAGAAAAGGCAATTTTCCCTAGATATCTTCTAGGGAACCTTCATAAGCTCCCCTGCTTCACTGTGCACAACACAGTTGCCCACCTCTGTCCTGTGAGCAACTCTGTTGTGTATTGTGAAGCAGGGATGATGTTTTCTACCCTTAGCCTTCTTACAGTAAAACTTTGACCATCTACCCCACTCTCCTCTTGTTACTACAGTATATACCTGCCATAATGGATGGAAAGTTTCCCACCATTTCTCCAGCCAACTTAATTGACAAGGCCATCCTGAGGCATTGTAGTAACCACCTCATGTATATTAACAAACAATTACTCTTAAAACAAACAAATACAACATGTGAGAGATGTAGCTATACTATGAATTTGGAATCACTTCTCTCAGATAACAACAAACCAGTTATCAAACTGGTCACCAGCACACACACTTCACATCCTGCATATAATAAGTTCACAACACATAAACTCATATACATGGAGGTACTTGCTAGAAGCCTACCTAAAGGTCAGAGACCTCCCAAGTGCAAACCTACTGCACACCCTGCAGGCCCAAAAGAGTCCACTACACATAATAATATACACAACAGTGTCTCAGCCAATAAGTCCCTAAGGCAAAACACCTCAAAACTAAATGTCTTGGTTATAGCTGACTCCATAGTGAGACACACAGATGTCCCCCTCTCCAGGCTAGACAAGAAGAAGGTCGCTGTCAGCTGTCTGTCAAATGCCAGGATCCATCAGATCACACACACACTCAGTCTCTCAAGAGCAAGTACTGTTATGACTCTGTCATAATCCATATTGGAGTGAATAACTTGAGAAGCACCTCAAAAAAAGACATGACTAAGCTCTCAGATTATGTGTCCCAGGCTGGTATGTCCCTAGCCCTAAGCAACATTCTACCTTCACCCAGGATGATGCCTCAGTATAAACAAAACATGATTGACTTTAACAATTGGCTTAGCTTATGGTGTCAATCCAGGGGGATCCAGTATCTATCAGCCTTGGAAGATATGGTTGATAGACCACATTGCTTTGCCAGAGATGAATTTCCTCTGTCGCCTCATTGCTTTTGGTTACTGGAAAAAGTACTTGCTTCCCCCATAGTGTATTTTTTAGGCAATGCCATAGCAACAAAATTTCTGATGTAAAAAAATCCACTAGGGACAAACTCACTGTTATGTTGCTTAATACTAGGAGTCTAAATCAGAAACTACACTCACTGGAAGCACTCCTTACCTTGGTAAATGCTGATGTCTGTGCAGTCACAGAGACATGGTTGAAGGCCACACAGAACACCCCCAGCCATGCAAGGCTACAATGCCTTCAACACGTTCAGTCCTCAAAATGAGTGTGAAAGAACCAAAGGCAAAGGTGTATCCATCTTCATTAAAGACAAATGCACCTCAAGACTGGTGAAAATGTATGTCTCCCTGGAGCTACTCCAAGTCCAACTAACTGTAGGTTAAACCCCCTTCCATATGAATTTTAGCTATAGGTCCCCCACCATGAACCACGAGAACCACTTTGCCTATCTGGACCTACTTGAGTCACCTGGACCTACTTGAGTCACTCATTATACAGCCAAACACCTTGGTCATGGGTGATTTCAATTATCCTTCCATTGAATGGGAGTCATATATGAGCACAGACACGCTTGGCCTAAAGTTCCTGGACTTAGTTAATACAAATGCTTTGGGCCTTTGGAACAGATAGTCTGTATCTCTACAAGGGACTTGAATGTCCTAGACTTTTAGTACTCACTAACATAAGGGGTCTCTCACTACACCCTCTGTGTTGCCTGTCTTGGTAAATTCTGATCATAAATCAGTCTCATTCAAAGTAGCAATCATACCTGACTTCAAAGCAAATTATAGTCTCCTTAGCAATGGCATAAATAGTTTTAACCCCCCCCCCCCGTGCTACCACTGTCAACAATGACCCTTATACACAGGTGTATGTAAATGCCCTGTATAAACACCTACACAGATGTATAGACTCAGCTGTATCTGAATGGATCAAAACAAATTCATCACAAAAAAGCAAGCCACCCTGGTGAACATCCAGCATAAATAGGTTATACAACAAGAAGAATAAAGTAATGTCCAAGAACAAGAAGGAACTAACTCAGCAGAGGAAGGACACCCTCCACAGTTTGAACAAGCAAATTAGATATCATGTAAAGTCCTCCTAAGACAATTATGAAGTTAAAATAGCATCCGTAGCTAAGAATAATCACAAGACATTCTTTAGCTATGTCAGACATATAAAAGAGAAGGCCCAGCTTTGTGCTGAATTAGTAGTGGATGGTACCACTCATATAGACCTGAGGACATCACCAACCTACTAGCATACAGGTTTGGCAGAAACTTTACCCTCTTGTCCCTACCAGACATACCTCAAATCATACATGTCACCAGTCCTTTACCTAGTATCTCCAAAGAGCAGGTCATAACTGCACTCTTGATGGCCAAAAACACAGACTCTATGGGACTGAATAACATTCCAAGCTGCCTACTAAATGGTCTAAAACAGTTCCTAGCAGAACCACTTGGCACTCTCTTCAACCACAGTCTAAGTACTAGCTTTGTCCCAGCTGAGTGGAAAACAGCAACAGTGATTCACTTGCATAAAGGGGATCTATCAACGGACCTTGGGAACTCTAGACCCATAAGCCTAACCAGCTTTATCTGCAAGGCCATGGAGGGAATCATCATAGACCTTATCAACAAAGACAAATAAACCTTAACAACAGTCACATAGGTGACCTTCAAACTCTTGACCTGATCCAATTTAACTTTGTTAAGGGTAGATCATGCTTATTAAACCTGGTGGACTTCTTCAAAAATGTCACCAAAGCCCTGGATAAAGGCAAAACAGTACATACAGCCTATCTTGACTTAGTCAATGCTTTTGACACAATTTCCCACTCAGGCATCATTGAGAATCTTACACAGCTGGGAATTAATCCATATGTCACTAGATGGGTAGCCAACTGGCTCATCGACAGAATGCATACAGTCAATGCTGGGCATTACACCTCTAGCAGCTGACCACTTACCAGTGGTATACCACAAGGACCTGTGCTAGGCCCCCTATTGTTTGGAATCTATTTCTCAGAAGTCCAAGTGGAAATAGATGGCCTGTGGCTTACCAAGTTTGCCAATGATTGCAAACTGTGTGCAATCATTGAGTCCCCCAGCAATGTTGACATACTACAAAAATGGCTTACACAAACAAATGATTGGTGCCAAAGCCATAGACTTATTTATTTATTTAACATTTGTTAACTGGGAAAGTCTGACTTGGAACAAAGTCAATTTTCAGTGGAGGCCTGGGGAGAAATGCTCTAGATACATGTCTTTGTAATGACTTAAACTAAACACAAAAAATGTGTTATTATCCCTTTCAGGCAAAGGGGAAGTCCCTGCAAAACACAATATTAACAGTATCCCCCTGAGTTCAAACCCTGTGATGAGAGATTTGGGAACACAGGTTGATAGCAACCTTAACTTTGATCACCATATGTCCACAGTGGTAAGGAAGGCCTACTATGTTACACATCTCATAAGTAAGGGCATTGCATCCAGAGCTAAGGATCTTATAACTCCCCTGTACTCATCCGTCATCAGACCACTAATAGAGTACAATGTTCCCTTCTTTATGTACCTCACCAGACACCTTTAGCAGCTGGAGAGACCTTAGAGGCTTCTCACCAAGAAAATTCAGGGCCTTCAACACATGACCTACATGGACAGACCGAAGGCCCTGTCACTGTACTTTGTATTTTATAGGCTGCTGAGAGCTGACTTATACCTGGCCTACACAGCAGTCTTGGACCCTGCTCTAACGGAAATACTCCACATCCAGAAATCAAATGGGACAAGATTCACTCACTCTAGGAATCTTAACTTAGGCTGCAACATTAACAGGACATGCTGGAGAAACAGATATGCCTCCCAGAGATTGCCACTCCTCTTGAACAAACTCCCAAGTTGTGTAAAATAGGGCTTCTCAATGACCCTATGTAACAGTAACTTATACGACTGGATGGGAGACAATAAATTTACCCTGGGGGTGTCACCTATGTCCCTCTTGGATAAGGGCACCTGGTGCTGATCATAGATTCACATTGCAAATATAGACCACACAACTTGGTCAATAAAGGAACAAAGGTATAACATAGCTTGGCTTATAAAGGCCCTAGAGCCAATAACCTAGTATCCTCCTATGAATCTTTGAACCTTGTTCATGTGGCTAATGCCACCAATAGAAATTGGTATTGTTGTGGATCACTTCCAAAGTAATCTTCTGACTTATGTAACTTTATCTCAAGAACAAGCAATGTTACCTCTTTTTTTCCAGAGTGAATTGACTCCTTTCAGATGAGGAATCTGATTTTCTTTTAAGTCTCATATTCAGACTTCCTAAATTTGGCATCACTACACATTATATTAAAAACAATGAGTTGCTATTCCTAATAGAATGCTGTCATTTGATTTGTGTTATTGTTGTTGTAACATACCGAATAACATCATCGTTTTACTCTGTCATCAGTTTCGCTATGCAGACAGTTCCTGAAATGGGTCTATATAGATTGGTTCATCACCTTTTTAACAAACATTAAATTATTTTAACTAATGGACAATGATCTATACTAATAACTTTATTCATATATCCCAGATTAATGGAAATGCACATCTTGTGGGGAATTTAATAAAACCTACATGTTTTTTTTTCCATGTAGGCATCCTGCATACATGGAAAACATGGCACAAGCATTTTTAGATTCATTAAGCGCTGCTGAGTGGCGAACATGCATGCGCCAACACAGAAACTTCCATGGCATGCCAATCACCTCATAAGCAAGTGAATATCATTCAAATGAGGCATGTAGAACAGCCCAGCAAGCAGATAGGCATCTGCTAAGACCCCGTGTCAGTGCCCATAGTGTACACAGAAAAATTCCACGTACAGAAGTGTAGACAGACTAAAGGGGTTGTAAAAATGTAGATATCTGGACAGAAATGTCATACCACATACACATATGAGCAAAGCTATTATCCTGTATGTCAGAAAAATTAAAGGAAATAAGTTAAATTAATTTTTTTAATAATCTGGGCATGATTGCATGGCATGCCACAGTGTGCAAACATGCCTTATAGAAACATTTAAAAAATGCAAAAAAAATGAATAATATGTGACAGAAATGTATTACAGTACCTTGTGTGGAGTCCCTACAATGTGCTGTTGCTAACGTGGTAGGGTTATGAAGCATGTAGTTTCCAGGCTGCGAACACAGATACCTATGAAAATGAGGTGCAGTTACTGCATAGCAGAAAGGAGTAATGTCCACATATCCCCTTCATCTAGGCTTAGACCCATGTTGCTGTTTACACGGGATGGTAGCTGACACCAAGGGGGGGGGTGTTCACTGACTTCTAAACTCATCTCAACTTAGGTGCATGCATTTGTATGGCATGCCACCTGGCTGAGCGTGTTCTTTCAGTGAGGTGTGTCCACTAACTTCTAAGCTTTGTTTACCTTTGGTGCGCATGTTTGTGTGGTGTACTGCTGTGCTGACCATGTCTGAAAACCAAATGTATTTAATTAGTTTTGACCCTTGTTTAAGCTAAAACAGGGCCATTAAATTATGCTAATTATATTGTAGGCAAGTGGAATGCATCATAGTTAGCTAATCACATATTCTGCACCTACATCAGAGCTCTATAAAGTATGCATACACCCTACATTCTGATTTTCCCCTATAAATCAGACCATTGGAGTACAGACTTGGGAATTTTGTCTGAGAGAATGCTAGGGGCTGCTACAGGTCTACTACATCTGTATGTGCTAGATGCTGAAGTCACTGCTGCTGCTGACAATAGGCTTAGACAGAGAAGACGAAGAGTGTTCAGGCCCAGAGTAACCTTCCAGGAGCTACATGAGATGGAGATTGTAGAGTGCTACAGGGTGGATAGGGACATATTACAAGAAATCACTGAGCTCTGCCGCCCTCAACTCAGACTGAGAACCAACAAAGGGGAACCCATCCCAGTGGAAACAAAGGTATGTGTAGCCTTTAAAATACTCGCTATGGATACTGTCCAAAGACCAGCTGGTGACATGATGGGAGTCTCAGAGGGATCGGCTTCCAGGGTACTGCACCAGTTCCTGGATGCCATGCTACCACATACCAGTGAGCACATTCTTCCCCTCCTCACTGAGTTAAGGGCCAGCAATATGCAACACTTCTACAATGTAGCACACTACTCTGAAGTACTGGTTACCATAGATTGCACTCATGTACACATCAAGACAGCACCTGGGTGAGGAGAATAAAATCTACTTCAACTGCAAGAAGTGCCACTCCTTAAACTTCCAAGTCTTGTGGGATATCCTGGGATTATCATGAAAGTGTGTACTGGCAGCCCTGGCAGTTATCATGACTCCCGTATTTGGCATGCATCACAGCTGTACCAGATGTTTGCTGGGAAGACATCCCACATGGCCATTTACTGGGAGATGATGGCTACACTCTGGAACCGTGGATGTTGGTACTCATCAGAGATGCACACACTCACAAACGAATGCCATGAGGCACACGCTCAAAGCAGGAACATCATAGAGCATGTGTTTGGGCTTCTGAAGTCATGGTTCTGGTGCCTTGATATGCTTGGTGGAGCCCTACAGTACTATCCAGCCACATGTCCACATATGTTCACAGTATGTGCTATGCTGCACAATCTGATCCTGCAGAAACTACTGCAGCAGGATCAAATAATGGAAGGGGATATACAGTCCCAAACCTGTGCCTAGGTCATGGCAACCAAAGTCACAGGAGGACTCAGAGGAGGAACCCCCTGATGATGTCCCTGTAGGCAGACATAGGAATGCCATAACACCCTGGCTTTGGCTAAGAGACAACGCATAGCACATTCACTGACAACCTAAGGCCCTAGGGACTGACACCTTACTCCTACTGACATACATACATAAACACTGATACCAGGCAACCCACACAATCTGTAGCTATCGATGTATTGGCTGCATACTTCTTGCATAAGACAGAATCAGTCCTAAACTACAGTTCTGTCAACTGCTGCATTCACAAGGTAAGTCTCTAACCTACACACTACTTCTAAGGATTACTATACTATGGTATTGTATGCATGGATTTGCTGCATTTATGCAAGGAAATATAGTGGGCTATTTGGATAGAAGTAACATCCGCATTGGACTACAGTTATACAGTCCACTACTATGTGCTCCTTAATATTCACTAGGCCTCATGGCTGGAATATGCACTACATCAGTCAAGGGACATGTTAAACAGTGGGGTCACATGATATTTGGATTACTGTGTATCCCAACAGAACATGTGGTGCTTTCCCCCACACACAACACAACAGTTTTCCCATATAAATGCTTTAACAGTAAGTCATAAATGGTATATCAACTGTCCTGACAATCTCAGGGCAGTAACACAGAAATCGATCACACGTTGTATGCCTCACTTAATGTAGGAGTAACAACGTACATATGTATGCTGTTGGTTGTGTGATGAATGACTACTCTCTGGCTGGCAGCTTGTGTGACTCAGTGGACTAGGGAAGTTACCATCAGTGATGGTGTTGATGGTTCATGTTTGGAATTATCCACATCTTTTGCATATGAGGTATTATTATGGGGTCTGTATTAGAACATCAAAAGTTGAATGGTTTGAATCACTAAAGGTCGACCTTTAATGAATGAACCATTAAAATTTTGAATGTTCAGAAAAAATGAATTAAAAAAAAGAAAATCTAAAGGCGCCTCCCACACCCCCCGCTACTTAAATATACCAACTCTGAGACCACACTACATTGAAGTAAATGGAAATCTCCCCTTACGGAGATTTCTGTTTATCGATTCGACGTTCTGCACTTATGCTATTCTCATGTTGACAATGTCGGATTCGACATTGTTGGCTTTCGAGAATATAATAGGTAACCATTATTATGCTGGTGTTTTCACAGTCTGTCAGTGTGTGTGATTTAACATTATGAACCTCTGTCACATATTAATTACATCAGACAGCTGGAGAATGCCATGGGCATTTTGAGTGAAGTGCAGTACTGCAAAAACAGGGATAGATGTCAGTGTCTGTAACACACAAAATCCCAAACTGCAGTACAGGTAAGTGTGCACTGGGGTCACTTTATAAATACTGACAGTCCCACTGGTATTGCCCATACACTTTGTTAAGCTGAGCACAATCCTGTTGCCCATTGATCAAAATGACCTGTTATGTATAGATATCTTTATACATACATACATATATGTATTCATATCCGTCTATCTCACATATATGAATACATATCCCTCTCTCTCACACATACATAGTATAGCTATCTCTATGTATTTTCAAAAAAAAAAAAAAAATATATATATATATATATATATATATATATATATATATATATATATATATTTATTTATTTATATATATAAAAACATACATCTCAGTCTCTACTCATATATCTATGTAACACATAGACGTATCATACACACACACACAGCTACATTTATATATGCATCTCTGTTATATGTATAAATATGTGTGTGGATGTCTGTATTGTCCTACATACCCTAATAATGGTAAGTAAACCTGCTTTATCACAAATCTATACTGTTGCTCAAAGGATCCAAAGTAAGGTTTCACCAGTGCATAATGTACTTACCTACAGACCCCTGTGTCTGCTATATGTCTCTACATAGAAAACAACTGATAAGCAGGTGGTGTAATGTATAACGTTGTGTATGCAAGCATGGACAGGGCACATTGTTCCTGCCCACAGGCTTGCCCATCCAAGTGCAAACAGTCACACATGGGCAATACTGGTAACTGCAGACACATAGCTATGTTGATAACAGTTATCTCACTGCTAGGATACTAGATGCAGATAACAGTTTGAAGCAATGTCACTCTGCAGGCCACAGATGCTGTTCAACACAAGCCTAGTTTGTGTATCCACAAGTAGCTTGCCTGCAATCACATTTAAACCAGCATCAGCTGTGACGCTTACGGGAGGTACTGTGATATATAGTGCATAAGGCTAGATAGGTAGGGGGTTCTAATCTCACTCCAGACCATGTGTGGGTGTTTGTGTGTGTGTGTGTGTGTGTGTGTGTGTGTGTGTGTGTGTGTGTCTGTGTGTCTGTGTATTCCCCTGCCAAACAATTGAGAATCCCTCATTGGCTGTCACATGGTTATACACTTCTTGGTCCTGTAAGTTGCTGCTGGCTTCCAAACTGCCATCTTGTACAAGGCCTGATGACGTCATCTACATTAAGACTACCAGCTGCCAGTGCAGTGTCAGACTTAAGCCGTGGTGTATGCAATAAATATTGTGATCTATAGTGTGTAAAACTAGATGAGTAGGGGTTCTAATCTCAATGAAGACCACTTGGTGTGTATATGTCCATTTGTAGCAGGTGATGTGGCCCTCCAAATGCCTGACAACAACGTGGCCTGCTGATGTCATCAAGTATATGTCCTAAACTGATAGTATTAGCAGACAAGAGGTATGTTGTGTGCATCACATACTGTGATCTGTAGTGTGTACCATTACATAAGTAAGTGCTCTAATCTACATACAGCCAACTTGCACTATTTGAGTGCCGTGCTGTGTCCTATAAGGAGTCATTGGAATTGTTGCTATCTTCAATGTAGCAATGTTTCTGTGTGTGGAATTTTACATCAGTTTATGGAATCATAGGAGATTTGAACTGCACTAGCATAATGACCATACAGCCCTTACAATCATAGACAACTTTATACCCTTATTTACATGATCAGCAAATATTGCCCACATCCAAGAGGGACACAGGTAGAAGCCCTGTGGTGAAATGATGGTTACCCAGGCAGTCATACAGATGGCATGTGCTGAGGTGCACTTAGGTGCTCTACTTGCCAATAGGCAGGGTTCTGTTTCAAAGATGTGTTCAAGTCTGCTAGACAAGTCTCTCCCACCAGCATGTATTACTAACATCACATACTATGTTGATGTCCTTAGAGTGGTTAATCCATCTACTATGCCACCTACAGATATGCAGCATTTACAATCAAGCAGGGTCACACATTGCTCCATATGCAAGGCAGAGATCACCTCTGAGTAGTCTATATGCCACAGGCTACAACATCACTCATTTCAGACAATCTCTGTTGAACATATACTGAAGATGTGAAGTTGCCTTGTGAGGGACCATACTGTTGTGTGCAAGTGCCAGTACTGCTTGGAAAGGTCCATTACCAAATAGCCATTGCACTCAGGTATCAGCATGCTGAGGAAGAGTCCATGGAGGTTATGAGTATGTCAATTACAGGTGACTGTGCCCTAAGCTATGACATATGATTCCTGTCATATCACTGCTGAGACATGGCAATCTCAGCCACATTAGATGTAAACCTGTGTGGCCAGGTCTGTGTGCCCAATTATTTTCACCCCTGAGTATGTACATCACATGTTGCGACTGATGTGCTACTTACAAGGTACATAGGTGTTAGTGATGGAAATGATACAACATATATATTTGCATGGAGTTTATAGCCATTAGTATGTCAACAGGCATTTGTTCATCAATGCCATCTTGTAGGATACTGACATAACTCACAGACTCCATGAGTGCTCACTGTTTGCAGGCATCAGCCAACATTGTTAGCCACAGACATTCAGTATTAGCTTGTATGGTGGTTAAATGGATTCCAAGCAGTAGAGGACCCAGGATTGAGCCCTGTTGAACACTGCTGCTTACAGTTTGACTATTGGAGGCAGATGTCCCTATGCTGAGTATGTATGCCATCAATAGGCCACTCAGTGACCCCTACAATGATAGTACCATGGATGCCTAAGTGGGTGCTTTGTAAATGATGGAGAAAAAAAGAACTACACCAAATACCACACAAAGAAATCAAAGCCAGAATAATCCACAAAACAAGGGCTTAATAAAACACTCTAGCACTAGAGTGTTTTATTAAACCCTTGTTTTGTAGATTATTCTGGCTTTGGTTTCTTCGTGTGGTATTTGCTTTCTAAATGATGCTTGAGTTGGGGGATATAGTTAGATGGCTTGGATCAGTCCACAGGGTTGTATGCTCTGATGTCAGTACAATAGTGTTTCCTGCAAGTACAGTGTCTGCAAGGTCTCAGAATTACTAAGCACAGCAAAAAATAACAGCAGACTGTGGCAGCAGTTTTTTTTATAATTAAATAATAATCATAATATCAGTATACAAAAAATAAACAAACCGGTTTCGGCTAGTTTCTTACCATGCCTTCATCAGTCTAACAATACAGAAAAAATCAATCATTTATACACTGTGTTTAAAGCCTAAATGGCCAATCAGAGGTGTTCATTTAACCCAGGGGGCAAATAGCCCTCCTAATTTAATTACCCATTTCCTTTCTTTTGTAGTAAGTCATTCATGCCAGCATGATTTATTGTATTGAATTCCTAAGATTCTGTCAATAATAATAAAATGAAATTATGTTGTTTTATGGGATTCGGTGTGTTTAAATAATGCGTTTGTATGTCATTTATTTTTAATTTCACTATAATGTTCCGATATTCTATATATTACCGCTCTAGATGTTTGCCCTATATAGAATGCAGAACATTTACAGACTGCAAGGTAAATTACCCAGTCTGAATTACAGATGGCAAAGAAGGGGATATCATATACTCGGCTGGTATTTTTACTACTAAAACTTTTGGTATGTAGTATTCTATGACACTGTGTGAAATGACCACAGGGATAGCATCCTTTAGCAATCTGTCCCTCTAGGGTACTCTGTAGCTTATCCTTTGGTCTAAGGGGTCCTTGCCTGTAATGATTAAAGAAGGACACTAAATTTTTCTCATTTCTAAAGGAAAACTGGCATTTATCCCCTAGCATCCCAGAGAGCTTATTATCAGCCATAAGAATGTTCCAATTACGTTGCACAAAATCCATTACTGCACCAGTATTTCTACCATAGGTTGTCACAAACCTAAGTTGATCTCTTGAAGTCTCTTCCTTGGTTTTATATTGTAGGAGATATTCCCTATCCATTTTATCAACCGTTTTGTACCTCTATGTATTTCTATGTTTATAAGGCTTTAACACATATACACACATTCAACATAGGTAAATTATTTCTACACCATCTACCTAAAATACGTGTATTGTTTTGGACAAAAAATATGTCATTATTTGGATACATTGACCTTGGCTTTATTCACATGTTCTCTTGAGGGGGTGTGTGACCCTGCCTTCTGAACTTGTCCTTTTTAAAATAGCTTTTGGACATAGGTGTTTATCAGATCTTTGTATATGAGTTGCTATAGGTGAAATTGTACGGGAAGTCAAAATCCCTATCAGTACAGTGGTTAAGTGGACTCAGCACTGGACGTCCCTGGTGGAGGGATAGATTGCTAAAGGATGCTATCCCTGTGGTCATTGCACACAGTGTCATAGAATACTACAAACCAAAAGTTTTAGTAGTAAAAATACCAGCCGAGTATATGATATCCCCTTCTTTGCCAACTGTAATTCAGACTGGGTAATTTACCTTGCAGTCTATAAATGTTCTTCATTCTATATAGGGCAAATGTCTAGAGTGGTAAAATATAGAATATCAGAACATTATAGTGAAATTAAAAATAAAAGACATACAAACGCATTATTTAAACACACCGAATCCCATAAAACAGCATCATTTCATTTTATTATTATTGACAGAATCTTAGGAATTCAATGCAATAAATCATGCTGGAATGAATTACTTACTACAAAAGAAAGGAAATGCTCTGATGTCCTCTCACTCAAGTCCTTGGTGACTGCCTTGGGAATGTCCACCATGTTTAACAATTATGAACCCCTGTCAGACATCCAAAAACTATGTACAGTCAACTGTGTGTAGATCACATATATGTGTGCTGATCAGATCCATGATGATTGCCCCTACAGCCATACAGACATGGCTACTCAGGCAAAGAGGTCTATAGTTCTGGTAGTCAGTGAATGCACCACCTCTGTACAAGGGTATAACAGTTGCCCTTGTCCGGTCAGTTGGGATGCAGCCAGTGGTTTCAGTATAATTGCAAGATGTTCCCAATGGTGTTAGTAATCCTTGTCAGATCCCATGTAGGATGTAGCCTGTGATGTTAGCATGTCCAATAGATGCTGTATATCCTCCAAAGAGAGGCCATTTATGACCTACTCTGTAGATATGCTAGTTATGGGACAGGTTGTAGGAATGTCATGTGTCATGTGGTGGAGATACGGAAGTGAAGTTGACGCAGATCCTGTGGGACTACAGGTTAAATATGAGTACATACCCATTATATATAGCATCATTATGTATGAATTCACCAACAGTCTGGGCCTGTCCTTTGAGGCTACACATATAACCACAATGTGTGTTGTGGTTCTGCTTTGTGTGGGTGGCTAATTTTGCCACTTAGTGTGTCTACACATCATCACAACAACACTATGTGCTTGTTTTAGCTGAGGATGTTGTGCCTCCATTGGGGGGGGGGGGCACTCTCACCTCAACTGTCACACAGCAATGTCCTCCTCTGATTGTACAGCCTGCTAAGTACAGCTGTCCACCAGGCAGGTTTGCTGTGCCTGTGTTCCTCCTGTCAAGTACATCCAAGTTTATGCAGTTGTAATGTTGCTGGCATAATGCATGGGTATAGAGTCCTGCATACTTTCCTGTCCCATCTGAAGGGGTGAGGTGCAGTCAAACGATATAAGCCATCCAACAGGAGGTAATAAATGGCTTTGTTGAAATCTATGTCTGTATTGTCTGTAAGAGGCGGTTAGTACTGGTAGTTTTAATGAGACTTATCTGTGGTCAGATCCCACCATGGAGAACCTCACAATGGGGGGCTGCAGTGGTCACCCATATTGGTGAACACATGATGCAAAAAAGTAGAGAATCAATTATCTGAACGTCAATTATCAGAAATGTCAGTTATCAGAACCAGCCTTCCAAAGTTTTTGAGTAGGAAAAATCATAAAGTCTGAATATGTAAACATTATACATATTTGCTTGAACAGGTGTTTTGAACTTGTAGCCAGCTCCTGTGTGAAAAATATTGTTTATTGTCCACTGGAATTAATGAATGGTTGAAAAGTGTATTCCTGCATGCAGAAAAAAACAACATTTTAGATATTTTTATCCAGTTCAGTTATATGTTTGATTATCTGAACAATTTGATTATTTGAACTACCCTAGGTCTCAATTAGTTCAGATAATCGACTCTCTATTGTACGTTGGTTCCCCTTGTGGGGGATATCATGGCACTGCTCCAGGTCATTGTAGTTAAGGACATGGACTAACCTTTCAGCAAGTGACTAATCAACACAGTTGGTGGTTACTTAATGCCACCTCAAACCATGGTGTAATGATACATCTTGATAGACACATGCACATACAAATAGACACAGTGGGTGTCTGGATTTATGGAGCTGCTCCTTTAGCTGGCTATTACTTGATTATGTGCCCTTCTAGTACTGAATGGCACCTGCAGTGTCTTCGGGACATCACAATGTTTCACAAAATCTGGATGTGTATCTATTCTTAATGTGTGTGTATACACCACCTGCATTACCTTGAACACTGTAATTTTGAGGTCTGATGATGTAGATGGATGCAGTCTGGTATGGCTGTGGTGCTGTCCACAGCCTTGAACCAGATGTTCTTGACTGCACACATGTCTGCATAATCCAGGGCAGGGACACTTTCCACAGAGTGGTGTTAAGTGTTGTGATACCCGGCTTGTAGCAGCATAACTGTGATGTTGTATAAAGATGGTATTCACATTGCCAACCTTTCCCTTAACAGTGCATCTAAGATGCATTGTGGGGGTGTCAGCAGCCTTGGCCAGTACTCTGAATCTCCAGGGGTGAGAGATGAAGACCATCACTGGTGAAACATTGCTGTCTGTTGAGCAAGGCATCCCAGGCAGACATGTATTAAATCCTCTTACAATGACACCACATGCTAAGGCAGTTATTGACTTCCATCAGTTTCTGTGTGTATGGATCCATCATCCTAGGTGAGGGTCAACTGCAGCTGAAAGCTATGCACATACCCACAAGACACAGAAAGTGGCTAGGCTCATTCATACACTGCATACAGGATGGTGATATATGTCCCTAGTCATACACACCTGCAGGAACGATGATGTCAACATTATGTTAACTGATATTCCTTGATTTGTGGCAATGTGTGGTAAGGCCTATTGTGTCAACCCACAGACAGCTATCTGTGACTTTTCCCATATGTAGCCACTTGACACAGACATCATTGTGTCTCAAGATGTAATCATCTATGACTAAGAGGTGCGATTCTGTGTTTTACTTCTGGTGAGAGAGTGGTGCATGCAGTATTATGTGTACTGTGCACTTCAGAGGCAGGATTTTCTGAAGTGTCTTTTGTTTGGAAATGTGTCTGGTAAGGAGCTGCACACATACAGGTGTGTTGTTTAGGTGTTGCAGGATGTGAGCTGTGCATTTTGGCATAATGCTCATTGCCATATGTAATAACTGCTGTTGGCGACACTATAGCAGAAAGGTTTGAAATGCAGTCACATCTGTCACACGTTGTGTTTGTGTATTATAGGAGTAGGGTGGTGGGGACACTCCCAACATCTCAGCAGCAGGTCCTGCAAAGTTAGGGTCATGCTGCCACACCCTTGGGGTTGACAACTTGATATACAGTGTTTGTAGGCACACCTTCCAGTGCAGATGTGGATGCTCAGGCATACACTGAGAACTTGTTCAACTTTGCCCCGCAAGCATATGATACCTGTCAAGCAACCAGACAGCAGACTGGTTGTTCTGTGACATGATATGGCAATATAGATTTGTGTTTTGGGTACATAACTGCACAGTATGACATGCCTAGGACATGTGGCAGGTGGGCATACATTGGCCAAAGGTGGCCAGTCAGCTGTAGTAGACCTCACAGCCATGTCATGCAGATATACACCAGTAATCTGTTGAAGGGCAAGATGCATGACTAGCTGTGAAACTGTCAACTACAATGGCTCACTGCCAGTGTGCTGTTTGTTTCAGCAAGATTTCACATCTATTTCACTGCACATTATACATTATATTGTGGTGCTACAGCAGTATTCCTAATCCCTTTCTTGTCAGTTCCCTAGTGACATGCCACCAACCATGGAACAGAAGGCATAAGACATGCAAAAGTCAACTGAGTGCCAAGGTTGCTAATCAAGGCATCTACCTGAAGAAGGGTATGTGAAGCCTACAGAGCCTTTCATGATTTGGACAGCTATGTGGATGCACAAACAAGCTGTGTCCTGCCTGTCATCATGGCCTTCATAGTAACATTTTGTGCATGATGACATAAAATGGATCAGAGCATGGTATCCTATGTGAGAGTGGTGTCAATGAGACCAGTGTTAGTAGTTGCCAGGCACCGGCAATTCCATGGGCTACCATACTTAACAGTCTTCACAAGGTAATTGTGTCCTTCCTGTATACACACATCTTGGGTAGTGTACAACTGCAGAATACCTGTGTAAAACCCAAATCTTACCTTCCCAGGGTATACATATTAACTTCCCTAACATGTTTGTCTGTGCTCTGTATACACATCTTGGATTACGCTCTTCTTGGAACATGCTGGAAGTAACTGCAATATTTAGTTGCACAAAGGACAACTAGCATGTAGTGCCAAGTAGTGCCCCAGATCTCTGAGTCATTTGACAAGAAATGCCATGAAAGGCGTTAGCATGGATATGAGCAGTAACACTGTCATACACCTCAAAAACAGCAGCAAACACACGACAGAGGCAACCATGTAGAATACTATCAGCCAGTCTTCTTCAAAATATCAATCCTTTATTGGTGTACACTGGTAAGCACTTTCACATACTGCTTCATCACCACGGAGAGGCATTTGCTCTAGTTTGTGTTCTGAGTTTACTGTCATACACCTACTGACACTGGACCAAACATTGTTTGTTTTGCTCAAGCCCAAATCATGCCTACTGACTCTAACTGGTGGACCCCATTGAGTGTTACACTATGCAATGGATGACAGCAATATGACTCACTCTGCTTACCATGGCTTGACAAGGTGTTTGACAATATTAGGCCAGCAGGCCTTGCTGGAAACTGTGTAGGTTATCTACACAATGTTATGTCAGCTGGTGGATAGGCAAGTATATGACAGTCATAATGTGGGAAGATAGCATTGGGAGACCAATGCTGCAAGTCACCAGTGGATTTCCACAGACATCATTAATACCATACCACTTCTAGCCATTCCCTCTCTGCAGTCACAGCCACTGTCAGTGACCTCTGACTGACTACATTAGCAGGTGATTGCATATTAGGAGCTGTCACTGACTCCCACACAGAACCAACAGTTATCCAAAATGGCCTGAGACACACATTCAGTTGTTGTCTGAGCCACTGACAAATACTAAATGCCAACAACTGCACAGTACTATCCTTTGGAAAGTCATCCACCCCTGGAAAATATTGTAGTATCCGCCCACTGCACACAGATGATCTATTACTCATGGACTTATGGACACAGAGTAATGTAGCCTTTGACTTTCACTGGTCAGTAAGATGTGGGGATGCATTCAATTTTGTACAACTTATAGAGAAAGTTATGGGATGTAAATCCCAGACTGTCATTGCTATATTGAATGTTGCACTCATCACATTTATCCTTGTGTGCAATGGCACCCTTGCTATGTCATTACACAGTCATATCTTACACCTGTAGCAGCCACACAGGTTCCATGTTACACCAATACACATTGCAGATAACATGACCAATGGAGTCCATATCAAGACTGTACATGTGTAGTCTGTGTCCTAAATGCTTTGGCGGGAATGTGTATGGTTGCCATACAGGGAGGTCTCAGATCCCACTGTGTACCTCCCATGTATTCATAACAGGACTAACACATTTCTTACCTGTTCTACACACCTACACTGTCACTGTGATATAAATAGTACATGCTGGAGAGACAGGTACGTAACACAGACAGTACACACTATATGTAAGTGGCCTCCCATACATGTGACGCACACATCATGTTCAGGTTGCACAATGGGATACAGAAGAAGACAATCATAACTGGTGTTGGAGAAATGTCTGTACTGGACACAGGAAACTTGTAGATGTTTCATCTCCATCACCACAGCTTGTAGATGTGTTAGCTCCCAAAACTCTAGTGACACTTATCAAGGGTGTCAAACATTTTCACAGATTAGGAATGCATGAGTAAACTGAATTATGCCATTGTCCTTGTTAACCTATTATACACAATGAATCTATGGAGCCATGCATCTATAGTGCTGTACCTTGCTGAAGACATATTTCTTCTGTGCTGATATTCCTTCTTGTGCTGTGATATCTATGGCTTTACTGCCACTGTGTATCCATAGGTGTCCCCAACAGAATCCTGAAACAGAAACAAAAACAGATCTGTGACACACCTTTCACTGTGTAAGTATACAGCTATTACAACATCATACAACATAAGGTACACAAAATTACGTGACTTAGTCATTACAAATGTCAGCATACAGTATCTGTCAGTAACCACTACAAGTGTCATGGTAAAATAACAATGCATTACACAAGTACATGTTAATTTATATATTCACCATGTGCATCAGATGCATAGCTTTATTTCCCTGCATCAATGATGAGGATGACAGGGATGTGGCACAAGTATCATCATTTGCACAGGGTGTTGTGTTGGTGTGCAGGAGGCCTAGGCTGTCCCAAAAGGTTGACAGCATATGTGTGAGTCAGGAAGGGAAGCAGGCAAGATGGACCATAGAAATGTGCTGTGTGTGTCTGTAGGTGACCTGCATTTGACAGTGGTATGTGAGTGTGTGCATGTACACAGTCAAGCTCAGTGCTAGCCCTACATGTGTGTATGTTGGACAGCTTTGAACCATGAATGGTAGAGCTGACAGTTCACTATCTCTGGCCCCAAACACAGGAACTTGCTCTGCCAGGAGTTGCACTGGGACATCCATGCCCAAATTCAGAAGCGGTGCTAGTACCTGATGGTGGCTGCTGTCTGCTGGGACCATGTCCTCCACGTGAATGCACAGGACCACGAAACTGTGGCTTTCCACGTGTTGGTGCGGACAGCATACTCCCCTCTGTAGCTCTGGATGTACTGCTGCTATGAGAGAATGATTGTGCACAGCCATGTGGACTCTCAGCAGATGGGATTGCTGACCTACTTCCACAAGTCCAATGCTCAACTCCAACCAGATGTTCCAGCACAGATACTTTGCATTCCAAGACAGATAGTCTGCAATCTGTTTTAGCCCACCTTCTTTCCACTGCATCTATGAAACAATCCAGGGTGTCAACAATGCAGTGGAGACAGTCACAGATGTCAGACTGTGCTGCATCCATAACCTTAAGCATACATCTGAGTTCCTTTAAGAACATGCCTGTGCCTCCATGATGGCCTGAGACATATGCCGAGTAACCCGTGATGTGACACCTGCAACAGGTGGTGGACAGGCAGCAGGCCTTCTACAAGACCCCCTATCAATCCACCTGTGTGGAACCTCACCAGCTGCCTGGCTATGCCAAGTGTCTACACTCACTGGAGCCATAGTTGCCACACTTTCCTGTTCAATGTCCCCACCCTCTGACTGTCCAATATCTGTAGCCTCCTGTGACTGGGTATGTGTGGGTATACTGATTGCATGCAGGGACAATGAGGGCAGAAGAGGGATGTCAACCTCTGGGACAGATTCAGCCCCTGAAACTCCACCTGTGCCTCACTGTGGCCACCATCATCAGAGTCAGAAGAGACACTGATATCAGGTAATGTAGAGAACAGTAACCAACCCCCCCCCCCAGTCACCTGTGATAAGAAAGGAAAAAACAGTAAATTAATACCTGCACTATTATGTTCTGCAGTACTATGTTGCAATATATGTAAAGCTCTATACACTGTTGTCATTGTTATACACCCGTTGAAAACCCAACCTCATATAGTAGGACAAGTGGTCATTACTTTTCCCACAAACAGCTGTAGTTATTTCCAAATAAAAGCTCTTTACACAGCAATCACATCAGCAACAATGATGTACACTGTTGACATTTGTAAAGAATATGCATAGTTGACACATATGACAATCTGTAATGTCCTGACAATACTCTCACCTCTATCAGTGTGGTCACACCTACAAGGCATAGTTATGACTCTAATATGTGTGCAGTCAGAAAATATCTGTGCAGTTGGCAATCATGCCAACAGTACAGCAATCCGGGCAGCAGACCTGGGATGACTCTTTAGGGATTACATTGCTGTAAACCTACATCTATAATAAAACAGTGTCATGCTTACCAGGAGCAGGACCACAGCCTTGTTCAATACCTGACAGACCTATGAAAAGTTGAGGGAGAGGTAATGTTAGTACCACCGCATGTTGCACCACAACAAGGTAATATGTCCATATATCTCACAATTACAGTAGCTACTGTATTCATTGTTATATTGGTCAAAATCTGACCATGAGAGTCAAATTGCAGTTAAACCTCCCCCCCTGACACACTAAATGCTACAGTATTCCAATGCTGACCAGACTAAGCTTACCTGCATGCTCCTCTGCCATGGAAACTGTGGCACCCATATCCACAATGTATGGCATGATGGATGCCTGGGAGCTGTCATGTGTACCTAAGTTCACCAGGAATTCCACAGTGGCTGAGAGTGGTTGTTCTACTGCAGGCGCTCTACCAGCGACACCACAATCCTTGGCTACATCTGTTGGTCTTCTGCGTGCAGCATTGATCATGTCCATTGCTCATATATCCTGCTCTGCTGACCTATGGCATTCACATCATGGGCAAGGTCAGCTGACAATGCTGGCTGCTGTTCCCTGTTTTGCATCCCCTTAGACAGTAGGAGATCATGGTGTTGCCTGAGGCCTTCCAGTATAATATAATTCTCTGCATCCATGAAAGGTACACGGCATCTTGGATACATGTTTCCTAAAAGATAACAAAATGGGAACACATGTCACGATTACATACCCGTAAGTACATTGTGTAGAGATACAGCAAGAACAGAATGGCTGTTGTATCCACTGCTTGATCACACATGTTATATTCCACAGTGTGCAAACATACTAAGCATGTGGCTAAAACTAAGATACCAGCAATAGTCAGCTATTCCCGTATGTGCCATGACAGATACTGCTGTATTATCATACACCCAACACTGGAGTCTATTGTAGTGTGTCCACTAGGGGCAAGTCCCCTTATAATATGTCAAAACAACAGTGCCAAACAAATAGCAGTGTGCTATTACAACCACCATAAAGGGACAGTCCCACGAGACCAATGTGCCACATTGAAAATAAATTCCACCCTTGATGTATTGGATGTTCTCTGCAGGTGCAACAAATCTAGAGATCAATGACATGTCATTATCACAGTTCTAAGAAAGGCTTAATGCTGTAATCCATATTCCCCATAAGTATATTCACACATGTGCATCCTGTTGTATCTAAAAATGTTACATACCTGATGGAGTACAAAACTCCTCTGTTGATAAGTGATGATATTTAAGTTTTTGCAACCGTGTGTTCTGTGTGCAGAAAGTCTCATAAGGAATGATTCCCATAGCCAGCTGCTTGCCTTTTTAATGTGCTTTTCATTAGCAGGTGATTGCCTCTTAACCAATCAGTGGTTCTGAAATGCTAATTGCAGTCAACACAGGTGATGTGCACTATTATCAGACAATGACATGCAACCACTGTGCAAGATATAAAGCCTTCATGTTGATTAGCAGGCCTTTCTGATATGTTGCGCTGGACATTACTGGGGTTAAGACACTACATCAACACAGGGGGTAGGTCTGTAGCAGCTACTTTTACATAGAGATGTGTGCACGCTACTGGCTGCAGCTGCTGCTGCAAGAAATAGGCATACACAGAGAGTGTGAACACTTTGGAGGACAACAAGCTGTATGAGTAACTATGTGAGCTGTGTCAGCCTTTTTGTAGAAACAGAGCTAGAGTGAGGGTACTCTTTCCAGTCCAATTAAGGCATGTGTTTAAGGTAAGCATGTTAGTCAACAGTATCTTTAACAGAGTACTAGGCAACATGTTTGTTGTGTCCTTGATAAACATAGGGGATACATATAACATTATGTCCATACGGTTTGGTACTCATTTGGAATGTGTATGCTGTCAGTCCTTGTTACTAGGAGGGGCTTCATGTGTGTATGTTAATTGTGCAGCTGTGCTAATCTGTAATGTGATTATGAAACAATTGTGTGCTACACTCTGATATTAGTGGGCCTCATTTGCATTACCTGAGTTAAAATCCTCTGTGAATGCATATTAATGCATGACATGACACTGTATGCACTTAGAGTTTTTCTATATGGATATGTGAAGTGTGTTCCTATCTGCAGGCTTGTGACTTCCATCAGTGAAAAGCAGACACTTCATTTGAAATGCATTGTGTGGATAAAGGGTGCATGACTCAGTCATTAATATCCAGCTTCATGATAATGTAATTTAAATGCTACACACCACTGGATTTACCCAGAACTGTGTGGGGCAAAATGTACTGTGTGCAAAACATTTAACTGACTGAAGTAGTTATTGATACAGCAGGTGTATTTGCAAGGTATAAGTACACACATACAGGATGTAACATACTTTTTTATATCCATCATTATGTGTATGGCTTTATATGGATGTATTGCTGCACCAGGGTCCCAGATGAACATGTATTTTTCCAGTAATACCTTAGCAGGTATATTTCTAAATGTTGCTGATAAAAGGTGACATTTACCTGCTGTTAGAGACCTCACTTTCATCAATTATTCTGTTTAACTTTCTAGTGGTGTACTCTTGTATCAACCTCCAAGGTACACTCCCAATTTTTCCATTACTCTTAAAGCAAGGTAGTGTGATACTACACAATGCTCAGCTCCGCTTAAACATGCTTAATGACTGTAATGTGCAATTGCTATGTTTTGCTTAAACCACCTGTTTTAATTAACAGCTGTGTGGCATGGCAGGTTAATGCAGTGGTCTGCAGGTTCAATGGTCTTGGGTTTGAAATAGAGGACAGTGTTTATTTTGTACATGTTTATCATCATTTAAAATACATACATCAATATATCTCCATTTAGCTGAGCTGAGTGAAACTGCGAGATGCACCACATTGAAAGCTCACACAAAAAATCTTTAAAGAAAAGAAAAATAGGGAGATTAGAAAGTGGTGAAATAGGGTGCAAGCAGGGGGAAAACATAGTGAAAAGCATGTAGATATGTGCAAGAAGTGTGTAGTAAAGAACCATAGCTATTCATTTCTTGTAGAGCAGCAACTGTGCACTTTGACAGAATTTGTAGATGACTTTGGACTCACACCCCCAGAGAGAGAGGAGTGAGGACAACATAATCGCATTGTTAAGCCAATTGAACCAAATTATGTTTATCCAGTGGACACGTGTGAAATGTAGAGCTATGTATGGGAGGATATTTTTTTGGGATAGGTGCCCATTTTTTTAAGGTGAGAGTGGAATGTTGGGAAAGGACATAGGTGCATGTGGGGGAGGTAAGTTGGGCAAGTGAGGAAACCTCTGCAGACAGACAAGACAGACACAGTAAACAGGGGTGGTATGTGACACAAGAGGTGGGTGAATACCTTGGATGGGAACTGTGTTTTGGAATTGCAGTTTAATGTGCCTCCACAAGGTATCAGCACAACTCACATCTCCACCCATGGGACTGTTGGCACTACTCTGTCACTGCCCCAAAGGTGGCAGTGGTAGAGGCTGGGATCCAGGATGAGGCTGCCCCTGGGGTAGCCAGTATGCTCTCCATCTGCTGCAGGAGTCATCCAAACCCACTGCAGATGATTCCATGCATAAACCCTTCAGTTCATCATGGGTGACAACTCTCCCTCCACCACCACTCCCAGAGGGGTGCCCAGTTCCATTCCTTAGGTGGTACTGCTCGATGCCACAGGTAGTGCAGGGGCAGCAGAGGATGCACCACCAGGCTGGGTTCCAGATGTACTAAAGCCCTGTGCCATGGCCGGAGGAGGCAAGGTAGGTGGATCACAAGGAACTAGCCGACCTTGATGTGCTCTAGTAAAGTAGTTATAACAATAAGTTAAGTTTAGTAGTAGTAACCAAACCAATGTTAGCATTAACAGAATGGAACATAGTATTGATTAATCCAAATACATATTAAGGTATATTATGTGTAACATAACATTAAGTAACATAACAGTAAACATGTTAACAGCAAGCCAGTATGAATTAACCCATAAGGCCAACAAAACAGTGTAACAAAATATGTTAATATTAAATCATAATAATAAATAACAATAATAAATTAAAGAAGATAAGGGGTGGGTAGAGAGAGAAAAGCATGCCATTAGTGACGACGCAAATGATATCCCTAAAAAGACCAATAATACATAGTTCTATAGGTGTACAGTGTCAGTTGTGAATACAGTGACTACAATTCTTCTATAACTGATGTAGCATGTACATATCTCTCAAGCTGTTAGTATAGGGCCGTATGGGCCAAGCACTAACAAATACAGGTACACAACTACACAGAACAGATTAACATAATGTGGATATACATAACTACCAAGGTGTTCTGTAAATGGATTTGAAAATTCATTGCATTCCAAGTAGTCATTTATCTGCTAATGATGGAACAGGCAGATTAGGCAGTTGTAATTACATTATGAAAAATCATGGCAGTTGAGATGTATGTTTGTGTGCATTAGGTAAACTAGACAGCCATCATGCCTTAGTTGGCAGGCATGGGAGTAGAACCCAAAAACTCTGACTACAGGGAACATCTGCAAATAATGTAACAATTGACTGCAGCAACTTAGAACAGACATGCAATGAATACAGCCCTACTGCAAGTATTATTGCAGATTTATTTAGGAAATCACAATGCTGCTTAATTCTTAAGTTGGTGTTAATTATCTGTGAAATCTACAAATGATATCTGCCCATAAAGTGGGCTACCTCACCTGTATACCTTTTGTTTCTGGAGTGGGTGGAAAAGAGAGCATTATGTGACTGAAACTGGCCTGGAGATGGCCTTGAACCATACTTGACTGCAGCAGCCCTACCATAGACATGCAATGCATACAGCTCTAATGCAATTATGTTATGAAACAACAATACTGCCTTACACCTTTTTACTTACTGCTATTGGTATTGTTTATTGTTTATTGCAATTCAGTTTTGTTGTGTATTTATTGCACTACAGTTCTAATTGCCCATTTCTTGCACTACAATATTATTGTTTATACTTTATAGCAGTACAGTTTTTTTTATTGTTTATTGTACTACAGTTAGCATAATATATCTGTACTTACCATACTCACTGCACAACCTGGCCAAGTACCCAGCATGGGGCTGCATGTTGAGAGCCCTCTCAGTTCCAGCTGTTGGGCGAGAAGCACACATTCATCTTGCATTTTAGTAAAATAGTGGAAGAAACACTTACATATGCCTGGGGTATACCCTATCCTGGCCTCTGGACCCAGGTGTCCAAAGTTTCCCTCTTTCTATGCTTCAGGTTTTCATAATGGTGACGACACTCCTCACCAGTGTGGGGGGATACCAGTTAAGTTCCCTGGTCAAATGACTCCAGGACTCAACCTTACATTCTGAGCCTTGGTAATTTCCCTGCAGCAGCCTAGGTTCATAATTGCTTATGAGGAGCCCAGCAAAAACCATGGATTCCTGCACACCCCATCTCTGTGTCCAAAAGCGTGCACCCTCTACAACAAAGTCTGGCATAATGACAGTTAGAAAGACTCCAACCTTTGCAGAATTCTCACCCATTGCCCTTAATATAGGCTATTTCCCCACCCTTACACATCATTCAGCAACATTCAAAAAAATGCCGCTTTGCTTAGCATCCCACATACCAGCTAAGTGGAGCGAGCATTGCAAAAACTCACACAACTGTGGTTTTAGCTAAGCTTAGAACAGGCAAACAACAGTAGGCATGTATTATGTTTAAGCAGTGCTTAGCACTGCTCTTCCAAATGTAAAAGTTTTGTTTCTAAATTAAAGGAAAATTTACATTGCATTAAACAAATGGTATGTCTGCTAGGGACTCAAACCCAGGACCTACAAAGCTTTATGGTGTGGCTCTACCCATTTAGCTACTTGGATTGTATGGAAACTAGTATACCTTCACATATACTACTAAGCTGCCTTTTACCATTGCTTAGCACCATATCAGGCCACGCAAACAGGCTTAAATAAAACCAGAAATAAGTAATTATTTACATCCAGTTTCTATTTTTAGATGTCTAGTAGGTGTCAGCTCTGTATGTGTAAGCACAGCTTCACATTGCTGCACTCCATGCTGTGCCATGGGCATTTAAAAAAAAAAATAAAAAAACAGACATGATAATTAATTATATCTAGTTTCTATTTTTAGATGTCTGACAGGTGTAAGCTGTCTATATGTAAGCACAGCATGGCATTGCTGCACTCCATGCTGCGCCATGCAAATGAACGTTAATAAAAAAAAAAAAAAAATAAGAAAAAAAATTTGAAATTTAAAACACAAACTATTAATTCACAGCACATTTCAACAGTAGCAGGTAACATTACAGGGAGTCTGACCATGTACATAACATCTGACCAGCCTCTACACTTCTCCCTACATGGATTCAATATCCCTGTTACTATGCTCTCCCTCAGTAGCCTGCCATGATTAATATGCATGGTGCGCTATGGAGGGGAAATCATGGTTGTGTACAAGGGCATATTCCATGTAGGTTCTACATAGAGCCTACACAGAGTTTATTGAATCCTGGGGATTGTCTTATGTCACAACAGTAACCATACGTTTTACCTATTCTGTTGGCTGTGCTTCTTTGCATCATCTAAGCTTCCCATTTGCTTCAAATCCTGCTAAGTCATACTCCTTAAAGTAATGGTATATTACTGGCATAATATTAGGTTTTATTTATATATGATAGTCTCCTGTTATTCTTTAGAAGCCTGTGAATAAATGAACCTAATACTTTATCCTGTTATTCTTTACAGGCCTATCAATAAATCAACCTAATACTTAAGCACAAAATTGCAATGTCTGTACACATTATTTAAGCTGACTTAGCAACTTGGTCACTGTTGCTTTATTATGCAGTCTTTACTTTCAGATTGTGCATTGAATCTCAATGCAAGCCAAACAAGCAAAATATTAGGGGCAAAAGATTACAGTTTGAAACAAGATCTTGAACTTCTTATTTTAGTATTTGTGAGTCAGTAACTTTTAACTCAGTGGCTATATCTCATGTCCTAAATATGTTAATGCACAAACAGCACTTTTCCCAAGCCTACACACTTCAGTGCTTCAAATGTATATTTAGAAATAATATTACACTATGTATCTATATATACTTTAATAGCAATGCTTTGTGTGTTGCTTTATAGGTTCATAGGTAAGTACTAGGTTAGCTACCCTTGTGGCCATTTTAAGCATAGCCAGTTTCTGTTTTTGTGCTTGAAATAACTTATCCCATTTGGTTATAGAGTGGTCATACATATCCCATGGTCGATAATTGAGTACTACTCCTAATGAGAATAACTGGGATCATACAATAGATAATTTCAGAGGAACCATGTATGGTTTAAAGCATTTAGGGGCCACCTCTGTCTGTTAGTAGTGCAGGGAGCAGTTCTGGGATAAAGCTTCTGTTTTCCATCCACAGATCTAAGTTGTGCTTCAATATGGACAGGGATGAACTTTGATTTAGGCAGACAAGGAGTCTATTCCACTGTAGCAGTATCCTCAGAGAGATATAAATGTCCCTCCAAACTATTTCATTAATCATAGGATCATAGGATATTACTAGGTTATGAACCTGCAGGCCATTTCAAGCCTAGCCATTTCATCACAATGTAATACCATAGAAATGCTAGTCAATACCCAAGACTGAATTTAGTAATGACTGCTCATGTGAAGGAGGGTTTTGAGTGCTATCCCTGGTAAGAACTTACTGTGCCCCATTCACTCATCCAGGTTTCTCTTGAACAGTGTCATAGAGGTGCTCTGTTTCACATAAATTTGTAGCCTATTCCAAAAGTCCAGTAGTCATTGGGAGACAAATATGTCCCTCCAGCATGTTCTATTTAAGTTGCAGGTCATATTTAGGTCTCTGGATCATGTAACTCTGACCAAGGGCTCATCAATGGCCCTAGTCACATTTTCGAAGAAATCCACCAATTTTAACAGCAGGATCTGCCCTTGATGAAGCTGAACTGAGTTGGATCCAAGGTTTGGAGGTCAGCTATGTCTTTATTTATGAGGTTTATAATGGTCTAAAATTATATGTTCCATGGACTTACTTATGAGGCTGGTCAGGCTTATGAGTTTGTAATTTCCCTGGTCTATTTCTAGGTCACCTTTGTGGAGAGGAATAATTGCCGCTGTTCTCCATTCCCCAGGAACAAAGCCTGTGGTTAGGCTTGATAAAAGATTAGTTCCTTTAACTGGTTCTTTGATGAGCCTTGTGTTGAGTAAACTAACAGGAGGCTAGAGAGAGTTGAATAGTTTGTGGTTCAAAAGGCAGGACACAGATCCCCATGGATGAGTCTATAAGAAATTGAGTAAAGAGAGTGTGCTGTCTATCTGTCCTGATAACTAATATTTGTTGAGGCCACTGATCTGTTTAGTTAAAAATCTCTGTGGAATCAGAGTCTGAGTGATATGTTTAGACAAATACATGCCAAAAGGGTTATTATATTCAATAATGGGTCTGATGAGATGATTAAAGGGAAATGAAGACTTCTTTTTTATCTAGAGCAGATGCCTTTTGAAATTAGATGTGCCAGATAGAAGACTTTCCAAACTACTGTGGAGACAGGATGGTTAAATGATAAGGAAGAGTGCCTAGATATCTTACAACAGTGTCTGACAAGAGGGCTTTGTCAACTCTATGGTATGGTATAGGAAAGCTACATTTTTTTAATAAGAATATCTATGTTTCTCTTAACATCCAGCACTTGGTTTTATATACCATCAGTGATTATATTACTTATTATTGACGACCAACTGTTTATATAATCTGACCCAAGATATAGCTTTTGCAAGGCACTGGAATGTTGAATAGTAGCACACAGTGTACATTCATAAGGAAACTTAAATAACCATAGGCCAGGAGTGTTAGCATGAAGGACAGATAAATAGATGCCAAATGGAAGACACCAGAACACTGACCCCTGGGATATATGACCGCTATTTTTTTTCCTTGCTTGTTTTTCCTTTTCCACCTAGCATAATTTCAAGAAATTTGATTCACAGCAAGATGATGATGTATCTCATGCCGATGTCACAAATAGTAAACAAGGCTTGAATTTTAACTACATAATATTTTATGTCTCTGCAACGTATGGTTCCTTTTTGACTTTTTGTTATTGTTACTGAGTATTGTGACATAACTCTTTCTTTTTCATGTTCATTGTATTTAAATGCATTCTCTCTTTATTTCTCATTTTGCTTTTGTTTTTGACACATATTACACAAATCTATATTGTCATTCAATTATTTATAAGAACATGGGTGTTGCTCTTAAAATCTAGCACTTGATTTCATATACCATCAGTGATTATATTACTTATTACTGGCTGATGAAGGCCATCAAATTCAGTCTTTACATCAGTTTTTCACCTCACCAATATAAGCATATACAGTTTCTGATGGACCCTCTAGCATATAAAGAAAGTAGATCATATAAAGAAAGTAGATCATACAGAAGCTCTCTCTGTACTCACAACAATTGCTAAGCTTCTGATTAATTACTATGATTTTACCTTTCTCATCTTCATGAAAAGACTTAAATGCCTTCAAATTTTCCTCTTGATGATACATGGAGGAATCTGACATACTGCAGATTTTAGGTTGTTTGTTTTACAGTGAGGACTAAAGATTTATAGGATCCAAACTTCCAGTTTTCTAATAAATGTTCTTATATGAGAGGATTAGTCATGACTACCGCTGCAGCATTTTTGCCTGCAAATTATGCGTGTGTGTGTGTGTGTGTGTGCGTGTGTGTGTGTGTGTGTGTGTGTGTGTGTGTGTGCATGCATGTGTGTGTCTGTGCGTGTGTTTGCGTGTCTGTGCATGTCTGTGTGTGTGCGTGTCTGTGCGTGTCTGTGCATGTGTGCGTGCGTGTCTGTGCGTGTGTGTGTGCGTGTCTGTGCATGTCTGTGTGTGTGTGTTTGCATGTCTGTGCATGTCTGTGTGTGTGTGTGTTCACAATAAATGTGGATACTGACTAGTTATAAATGGCCATATGACTCATTTGTCTTGTATTGCCTATGATCCTATGAGTGGTCTAAGGGAAGTATCAGTAACTGTTAAAAGAAGACATGAACAAGATCTGGAACAAATTAAAAGTTTAGATTCCTTAAGAAACAGAAACAGCCATTATAATGGTCAAAGATTAATGTGGTGAAGCAGGACAAGATTTACACTGATCTGTAATACCTGAAGAAGATGGTTAGAACAGAGCATTACCAATTGAAATAGTGGAATGAGCTAGACCAAATGTAAATTCCATTTCTTTATGAGATGCAAACCAGGGATTCTGCCATTTTAAATAAAATTAAAAAGTTTCATGCTCTGTATTTTACAACTCCTTTAAAAGGCATAGATTCTTCGGATGCCATTTTTTTTCTTTTATATCAGAAGCATTTCAAAGTGCAGTAGAACATGTAATTGAAAGCTCACTGGATATGGTGAACATAAATTATTATCTTGTAGTGTGGAATTAGAAGAGAAGGATATGAAAGTGCTGAACAGATCAAACTACATACTTTTAAATTAAATATGCTAAAGTGTGAAATAAGAATAACAAATTTGAACATATTTTATTTATTTATTTATTTATTTATTTATTTTCCATTTGTTTACTGGGTTAGTCCAACTGGACACAAGGTGACCGTTTTCAGTACAGGCCCAGGAGAAAAGCTCTAAATACATAGTAAACAATTATAAAAAAATAATAAAAATAATAAAAAAGTTATATAAACATAGCTATTTTGTACAAAGAGCATAGAACATGTAAAAGGAATAAAAATCATCAGAGTGTTACAGTTGATGCAGCATACAGTGGTTAGAATATTGAGAAACAATTAAACAAGATATTATATGATATTTAAGATATTATATGGCCATATCATGATGTGAGAAAGACTAGCATCAAACTCAGAGAATGCCAGAGTAATAGTGTAAATGCCAAAACCATATGAGAATCGGACGCTAATGGGATTTTGGGATGGAGCTCTATCTTACAAAGCTTTCACCTAATTTGTCTAAGACAGCATTACTTCGTAGAAAGAATTTACAACAGGATGTAGCCTAGAAATGGAAACATGAACATGAAGAATTTAGGGATGCTTCGGAAGCTAGTAACAGAAACACTTTTTCTGTGATATGATGTAAATGATCCAGGTATTCTAGAAGACGTTGCCAGTCAGAATGTAGAAGCAGGTGCTTTCTCTCAGGAAATCTGACCATTTACCTGGCATTTAGCAGTGTAAAATGTAGACATGCTTAAGTCACGGATTATGAATTTCAGCTAGTAAATAGTTTCAGCAGTTAAGTTCCTGCACTGGAAAAAGCCGTTCTCATTAATAACTAATCCAAATGTCAGTATTATCAGGATAAGGATATTTACTCTTGTTTGTTTCTTTCGTCTTTTCCTGGTTAGGAGTTGCCACAGCGTAACTCTAGTCCGCTAATGATTGGCAGTAGATTTTTTACGTGCCGAGTTTGCCAGCCCTGATGCACAACCTTCAACGAAGGTACACCCATTCACGCATGTCTCCATACAGAAGACGCTCTAGCTGAGAATCGAACGGCACAACGTCTTGCTGTGAGTTGACAATGCTACCACAGCACCACCACCACAGCTATAAGGATATTTACTCTTGAATGTTCCAATGCTGCCCCCTCTAGCCAGAAGACAATCATTTAGAACACTCAAGAGTAAATAAGGATATTTATTCTTGAATGTTCTAAATGACTGTCTTCTAGCTAGAGGGGGCAGCATTGGAACTTTTTTTTTTGTTAAATGGGTAAATCCACTAGAGACAAATGCCACTCTTCAGGGATAACCTGGGAGAACTGTCTGGTTAATAGACTTGTTCTGATTCAAGCAGTTTACAAAGGTCAACTAAATCAAACTCTGGACTACAGAATGCATTACAAGACACATTAGGATGGCTGTCCTTATCACAAGTAAGTTTGCTTTCTGTAAGATGAGAAAATGCTGACTTCTGTGGTCTGTCAGAACCATACATTTGAAGATCTTATTTACTGTTGTTAGAAGTGTGCAATACTGTGATCTGAACTTAATGCAATTGCTGGCAAATAAATAATGTGGGGATAGGGCTAACATCCATCAATTTTAGAGTAGCCAAAGTTATGACTCTTGTTTTTAAGGGTTGATAATGAGACTGCTTTGTATTAACCAGTTCCTCAGTGCCATGAAGTCATTTTGTTGCATTTTTTTCTGATATTAGCAATAGTAAGTGTAAATGGCAATTTTTTTTTTAATTAGATCTAGATAGACTTTTTTTAGAAATAGTAAGAAAAGGATTGGACAGAGGGGATAGAGTTCTAATCGACTTTTGATATGATAAATAACTAGTATCTGAAACTGAAGAGCTTATGGCTACCAGTTTGGATAAACCTGGCTAGGCATCTTTCAATTTTAAGTGATGATGCTTGACCCAAAGACAGGTTGTTCCAGTTCAGACAGAAGTAGGGAGTGTTCTACAAATTCTGTCTTGACTCACATTAGCATATACATTTTCTGTGAGGAGACCATTATTCATATGGTTATATATGTTGTTCCCAAATGTGGAGATGGCTATCATAGTACTGAAGCCATTATAAAACCCATGTTGGGCATTCATTAAAAATATATGCTTATTAATGTATTCAATGATGTAAGTGTAAACTAATTTTTCAAAAGTTTTTCTGATAAGGCATAAACTTAAAACGGAATGAAAGGCATTAGGTAAGGAGGGGAATAGATTTAGGTAAAAGAATCATGACGTAATGTGGTAATGTGTTTAATACTACCCTAAATGGCAATTACAATTTAAATATGAAACCTGGTAACTTTGCAATCTGCTATACTACCATTTTGAGGAACTTGGGGTACAGGAATTTGAAACTGGACTCAGAATTTTGTCAAACTTTTTAAGTGCATACAAATCCTTTGGGTTGATGAATTTTAAATGTAAAGGGGACAGAATTCATATTAAAAATTTGCTGAAAAGGAAGGGTTTGTTACATATATTTTGTGGGTAGGTATGAGCACTGAAAGGTAGGGTAATGAAATGTAAAATAAAATAAAATATAAAAAAATCTCCTGTATGTAGCTTGCAAAGTCATTTACAAACCAGTTGGTTGGTGGTGAGTAAAATTAATGGGTAACTTTATATATGTTAGTTGTGAGTTCTTTGATTGATTTTCAAAAATGATCAGGGTTGAAAGCAAATAGGTTCATAGGTGTGTACTAGGCCAATGGCCCTGGAGCCTTTACAAACCTAGCCCATAGGATTACCCTGGCATCATGCCACCCGACCTTAGTTCCCAGTGTCTTAGTTGAGTAAAGCCACTGGAGTGATCCCGGGGTGAATTTTCTATTTCCCATCCACTCATCAAGATTTCTTTTGAAGAGGGCCACTGGGGTGCTCTGTTTGACATGTATGTGAAGTCTATTCAATAGCATGGGCAGTCTCTGGGTTATGAACTGGTCCCTCCAGCATGTTCTGTTGATTGTGGTAATAAGGTTAAGGTCTCCGGAGCATGTGGTGTGGAGGGATTGGGATTTCTTTAGATGTAGCATTTCTAACAGAGCTGGGTCAGACATGGCTTTGTAAGTCAAGCAGAGATCGCTTCTAAGTAGGTGATATGAGACAGAGAATAGTTGGAGTGTTTTGAGTCTGTCCATATAGGACAAGTGTTTAAGGCCTAGGATCCTCTTAGTGAGGTACTTTTGCGGCCTCTCCAGTTGTTGCAGGTGTCTAGTGAGGTACATGCCATATGGGGCATTGTACTCAATGATTGGAATAATGAGGGAAGAGTAGAGGGAGACAATGACCTCTTTCTTCCTGAATACAAAACCCTTAGTAATGAGATGTGTCACATAGACAGACTTTCTGACCACAGTGGCAATGTGGTGGTCAAAGGAGAGGTTGCTGTCAACCTGTGTTCCCAGATCTCTTATGATGCCTTCAGTGTTCAGTGGACTACCATTGATGTGGTAATTCATGGGAGCCAGGTTTTTCCCAAATGGGATGATGACACATTTTTTGGCGTTGAGCTTAAGGCCATGGTTCTGACACCAGTCTTTGGTTTCAGTGAGGCCTTTCTGTAGGATGTCAACATCACTTGGGGAGTTGATAATAGCTCCCAACTTGCAATTGTCTGCTAACTTTGTCAGCCAGAGTCCTTTCGTGTTGGTCTGGACTTCAGAGAGGTAGATACCAGACAGGAGATGACCCAGCATCGAACCCTGTGGGACTCCACTCATGACTGGTCGGTAGTCTGACTTGGAGTCAGCTACTTCCACACTGTGGGTTCTATCTGTGAGCCAGTTTCCAACCTACCTAGTGATATAAGGGTTGATGCCTAGCTTAGTGAGTTTTTCTGTGATTCCTGAGTGGGGAATGGTATCAAAGGCCTTGGTCAGATCAAGGTAGGCTGTATAAACCACCTTGCCTTCATCTACAGCTCTGATGACTGACTCAAAGAAGTCGACCACATTGAGCAGACATGATCTACCCTTCACAAAACCAAACTGTGTGGGATCCAGATTTTGGAGAGTCCCTATTTCCTTGTTTATTAGGTCCATAGCTTTGCATGTCAGAGTCATCAGGCTAATGGGGCAATAGTTCCCAGGGTCTGTAGTCGCTCCTCCTTTGTGGAGAGGGATGACTGTAGCAGTGCACCATTTGGTAGGGACAAAGCCTGAGGTGAGGCTGAGACTGAACAGGGCACACAGGTGAGGTGCCAGTTCACTCTGTAGTTCATGTAGAACACAGGCAGGGATATTGCCAGGTCCCATAGAAGCTGTATTCTTGGCCTTGGATAGTGCTGTTTTAACCTGTGCACAGTAATAGTGGGTGCCTGGCAATCGACTGGTATTGTGATTGGTCCTCTGGGGGGGTTAAAGTTGGCACTGAATCTGTCGGCCAGTATTTTGGCAATATATGTTACCTAGTATAGGAGGAACCATTGTGCAGTAGCTCAGAGCAAATCTGAGTATTGACGTGGAGATTCTTTACATAACTATAGAAGGCCTTGTGGTTGTCTTTACTATCTGCCACAATTCTGTTTTCATAGCTAACTTTAGAGAATTTGTTGAGGGAATCTCAACTTTCTGTTGGGGTTGATAAGGGCATTTTTCTAGTGATGGGACTTCAACTTATTCTGCATCAGTTTCCTCCTTCTGTTGTAGAGTTTGTTTATAGCAGGGGATCATCAGATTGGCTTCCTTTTTTTTGTGGAGAGCATCTTGGTTCTACTGGGTGTGGTGAGATCCATGCATTTGTGTACGTGTTTCTACAGTGCATTGATGTATGATTCGACAGTCATGCAACTATTCTCCATTTGCATGGGTGCCATGAAGTTTGTCACCTCTGTTTTTAGGAGCCCAAAGTTAGTTTTTGAGAAGTTTTTCATGGTGGTTACCTTTGTGGGGGGTGGTGGGAGGGATGTGGATTTCCAAGGTGATTAGCTTGTGGTTGGATCTAACCAGGGAGGGCTTGACTATTGGTGTAGAGCAACAGTCGCCCATGTTAGTAATGACCAGGTCAAGGATGTTGCTTCCTCTAATGGTGGTAAGAATGAGCTGGTCCAGGGAATTGGAATTAATGAATTCCATGAAACGTTGAGCAAGTGTATTGGTACATGAGTAGTTTTCCCAGTTAATGGAGGGGTAGTTTAAGTTGCCCAGTATGAGAGTGTTTGGTTGAACCCTAATATTCTCCAGGGTGCTTAGGAACATAGAGTGTGAGTCTTGGGACATTCTTGGGGATATATAGCAGGCTACGACTGGAATCTCTGTCTTACCCAATGTTAGCTGCACCTGAAGTATCTCTCATGCATTATGCTGGGCTACCAGTCTGCAGGTGTGCACATCCTTTATGAATAAGGAAACACCACCACCTTTGGAGCTCTGGTCAAAGGTCTGGGGCCAAAAGGTGTGGAATGAGTTATAGCCTGGTAGTGCAGGGGTGCTTTCTGCTGCCTTGAACCAGTTCTCTGTTACAGCACAAATGTCGATGTTCTCCATTTTAAGGAATGCTTCAAGCGAGTGCATTTTGAGATTTAGACTTCTAGCACTGAGCAGCATGACCCTCAGAGTGCATTTGTTTGTAGCTGTTATGGTGGTAATCTGGTCTTTGGAACACTGCCTCAAAAAAGCACTATAGTGGTGGCAAGAGCCTTGGCCAGTATCCGGAAGCCCAGGGGTGACAGACGCAGGCCATCTCTGGCAAAGCATTGAGGTCTGTCAATCATTATCCTAGGCAGACAGATACTGGATCCCCTGAGAATGACACCAGAAACATAGCCAATTGTTAAAATCAATCATTTTCTGCTTGTACTGTGATATAATTCTGGGTGATGGTAGGATGCTGCTCAGGGCTAGGGTTATACCTGCCTGGGCTACATAATCCAAGAGCTCCTTCATGTCTCTTTTCATATAGTCCAAGGAGGTACATCTCATGTCATTTACACCCACATGTACAATGACCGAATCATATTTGTCCCTGTTGTTGAGGGACCTGAGTGCGTGCATTATGTGGCAGATTCTAGCACTTGACAGGCATCTGACTGTTACTTTCTCCTTATTCAACCAAGTGAGTGAGACATCAGTGTGCCTCACTATCGAGTCACCTATGACTAGTGTGTTGGGCATGCTGTTTTGCCTTAGGGGCTTTTGTTGAGTGGCACACTGTTTAGGAAAGTTCTGTGTCTCGTGATTACTGCTGTGTTGTAGTGGTCGAGTGCATTTATGCTTTGGGGGTCTCTGCTGTATGGGTAGATTTTTATTGAGAGCCTTCAGGAAGGTGGGTGTGTGGTTTGCATTTTTGTGTGAACGCATAATCCAAGGTTCTTCCTTCTGAGACAATTAACCCTGGAGATATTTGTCATAATGCTGTGGTATTTTTTTGACACAGAAACATCTAATGCAAATCATTATTCTGATGATGAACTTCCCTTATCAATAAGTTTGGTCCCTTTGTCTAAGAGGGGTCATAAATGTCTCACTGTAGTGTTAATTCATAAACTGTAGCAAACAATCTGCTATAGATTTGTAGTAATTAAAATGATGTGATGCTTACCCAGTGCATTCTGAGACAATATCCAGATATTGCAAGGTGGACATGAAAATGAAGTCACTCGCAGCATGAGGTCAAATACTGGGAAGCCAAACAAGTTATCAATAGTAATTTGTTTGATGCACAATACTGCAAACCTGTATTATTGAAAGCCACTTGTGCAAACATTAACTGCTGTCTGATCATGCAGTTGGCATATATGTCAGGAGGATGTGGCTGGGGTACCCTACAAGGAAGGCCAAAAGCTTGCTTTATGATTCACAGTGAAACTTCATGATATGTTTTATCCTATATTTCATATGAGAAATTTTATTTGATAGCTCATCCTGAACCCAATGAATATACATTGATAATACGATCAATATTTTCAATATTTTCTAATTTTCATTTGTTATTTATTGTTGTTACAAATATAATAGAAGAAATGATGGCATATTATGGATGCATGTATGCAATTTGCTTGTATGGCTACAAACATATACACAAACATACATTATTCTCAAGATAAGAAAATATTGTACAGATATAATTTATTGTATTTTAAAGGCAGTTGTTGTCATAGTCAACTCTATTCTTGTGTTTCATTCTGGAGAAGCAGAATGTCTACACTACAGCACAACAGCAATGCATGGTGACACTTTAATTGCAAATAAATCTTGGATCTATTCCTGCTCAACCCCAGGCTGATAATCTCCCTAATTTTTGAATTTCTACTACTTACCTTTGTCCCTCTCTATTTCTTCTCTCTTTTTTTCTTTTTCTCTTTTCTTCTATTTTTTTTTCAGTTTTCCTCCTTTCCTCCATGTATTCTACTTACATCACATATCAAATCCTTCCTAATAGCTATCATTTTATGCATTAAGTTTCCTACATTTTGTAATGTAATTGCACATATTGAGCAACTATTTTTACTAACTTAGTCTACTCTGCATTTTTTCTATACTCCAACACTATTTGTATGTTTCCAAGATGTTATATATACAATTTGTATTACTGGAGCTATTCTCCCCATCTTTCTGGCCCAGTTGAACGTTTCCAGTAAACAAATGTCAAGTAAATCAATCAATCAATCAATCAATCAATCAATCAATCAATCAATCAGTCAATAATTGGCTGGGCTTAAAATGGCCCACAAGAACAGCTAGCCTAATACTTAGCTATGAACCTGTAAATACTTTTGCATTTGTAAAGTTACATATTTTGTATCACACATTAAACCAAGATCATGCCATTATTCTTTGTTGACCACTCGGGTAAATTTGTTTATTTTATGAACATTCTCCAAACTCTCAGTGAAGAATGCTTATAGCCTAAACAGAAAGTGCAGTTGTGCAAAACCTTACCATAACAATAGATGTCCTGGTCTTCACTGTTGTGGCATTCATTACTAAAGGGATTTCCTAAGAAAGGTAGCACAGTGTCTGGCCAATATACCAAATCCTTAGGATTTTATAGCCACCGTAAATCACACATATGATCCCTGCTCAAGGCGTAGAGCATAAAGGTGACATACATAAGTACATACCTCAGAACTGAATAGCCCTAGGATGAACAACAGTCCTAGGAATTAAGAGAAACATGTGCATCCAGAAAGAGAAAAAGGAAAGGAAATTCCAGGCCAGCAAGATAGAAGGAAATGGAAAAGAGCAGAGCAAAAGGGGAGGAGGAAGGGAGCGAATACTGCAACAGTGAAGAGAAGGACACCTGCTGTTAAGGCAAGATTTTACACATCTGTACTATGTCCTTCCACATGACTGCTGCAGTATTCTTTACTAAATGGAAAGTACAAAAGCTCAAGAAGAAACTTGGGAGGAGGAAGGCGTAGAAGAGCCCTCCAGAAACCCATGCAGGATAACTCTGGCAAAGCCAGATCTTGCTCTGGAAACAAACATCCAATTTGTAATGTCTAGTAAAAGTATGGGCAGAGGTCCAAGTAGCAGTCTCAAGGATGGGACTGGTATCCAGTCCTTTGAAAAAAGCACCAGAGGAAGCCACAGCCCTGGTAGAATGAGCCTATACAGAGGCAGAAAGGCTTTCCCATGGAAGGAGTTAAAAAAGGAAATGGCCTTAGAGATCCACGTGGAAATGGTTTGCTTGGAAATAGTCAAACCCAGAGATCTAGGATGAAAGGAAATAAAAATTACAAATGGTCTTAATCTTATCTAAATATTATCTGAGGTGTCTATGCAAATTAAAACAAAACTCCAAAGTAACACCACACAAAAACAAAAAAATGAGTCACGCAAACTTAAGAAGCTGAATTCACTTTATAAGCATCTGGTATCTCGGTATTTCACCTTCAAGGATTTTCAGGCTTGCTAGTTGTTGCTGAAGCACCTACTAGAGCAGAAAACGCTGAGAGAAGACAAGGAGCCACTTTTGTGATTTTAAGTATTTTCGTCTGATTTTTTGTTAAGTTTTACTGCTTTGCCGCCTACTTTTTGACATTTTCCGGCTTGCTAAAGTTTATATCTGTAACAGTAACAGTACTTGGAACACATCTAGGCCTGTTTACTGCATTTCTTGTGTTGCACTTAATTTAAAATCTTTTTTTCTCTAAAAACTGCATTTTACCTGATTTTGGCCTAGCACTCAAGTGTGGGGTCATTTATTGCACTGTTGTGATTATTTTGCTGCTTGTGTATCTCTGCTACCTTTAAACTACAACAAAAAGAAAAAAAAAAATCTTGTTTTTTTCCCAATTTCTGAAAGTTAAGGTTCAGTTACAGATTTGCTGTTCTGAACTGTTTGGAAGTTTCTAGAAGGCCAGTGCTTGCTTGGGCTAAAGGGAAGTCTCTGTGTTCATTAGTGGGAGTGGTTAACACTGAACAGCCTGCCTGTCCCTGGAGGAATGGTTACTACCTAGAAGCTGTAGTTTTATTGGCCATTTTGGGTCAATTCTAAACTCCTTGATCTCTCTCTCTTAAAACCAGACTGCCTCGTGGTTTTGGCATCTTTTCAGGCTTGCTAATTGTTGCTGAAGCACCTACCAAGAGGAGAAAACGCTGAGAGAAGAAAAGGAGCCACTTTTGTGATTTTAAGTATTTTCTTCTGATTTTTTGTTAAGTTTTACTGCTTTGCCGCCTACTTTTTGGCATTTTCCGGCTTGCTAAAGTTTATATCTGTAACAGTAACAGTTGAAGCACCTACCAAGAGGAGAAAATGCTGAGAGAAGAAAAGTTTCATAGTTTCATAGTATAGTACTAGGCTATCTGCCCTGGGGCATTTGTAAGCCTAGCCATAGTGATGTGGCTTTTGCCACCCCATGAAATGGTAAAAAAATGTACAGAATAAAATTAGAATACTGTGCATCTGTCTAGTAGTGACACAATGAAGGTCCCCTTATATAATAGAATTAGTTTACTGTGCCCCTGTCTAGCAGTGACACAGATGTGACCCCTGGGGTAAACTTACGATCTCCCATCCACTCATCAAGATTTCTCTTGAAGAGAGTAAGTGAGGGGCTCTGCCTAATACGAACTGGGATCTTGTTCCAAAGCATGGGAAGCCTCTGGGTTATGAATCTATCCCTCCAGCATGTCCTATTCATACTTGTGCTGAGGTTTAAGTCTTTAGCTCTCGTGGTCCTGATGGATTTGGATTTTTTGAGGTGGAGCATGTCCATTAGATCCTGATTGGACATGGCCTTGTACATTTATTTTATTTTTTATTTTATTTAATATTTGTTGACCGGGAATGTCCGACTAGGTTCCACAGAGCCTGTTTTCAGCGGAGGCCCGGGGAGAAATGCTCCAGATGCATGTCTTTGGAATGTGGGAGGAAACCGGAGTACCCGGAGGAAACCCACGCGAACACAGGGAGAACATGCAAACTCCACACAGAAGGCACCCCAGTCGAGAATCGAACCGGAGAACCTCTTGCTGTGAGGTGACAACGTTAACCGCTGCACCACTGTGCCGCCCGTACATCAGACAGAGATCGCCTCTGAGCAGGCGGTATGCTACTGAATAGAGCTGAAGTTTCTTTAGTCTGGCAGAATAAGACATATGTTGGAGACCCTTGATCCTCTTGGTGAAGTACTTTTGTGGTCTCTCCAGCTGTTGCAAATGCCAGGTGAGGTACATACCAAATTGGGCATTGTATTCAATCATGGTTCTGATGAGGGAGGAGTAAAGGGGTACAATGACATCCCTGGATCTGAATGTGAATCCCTTCATGATGAGGTGTGCAAGGTAGAATGTTTTTCTAACCACTTTGGCAACGTGGGTGTCAAATGAGAGGTCGCTGTTGACTTGGGTCCCTAGGTCTCTGATTACTTTTTCTGTACTCAGTGGGTTGCTGTCTATGTGATAATTTGTGGGTACTTTGTTTTTCCCAAAAGGGATGACTATACATTTTTTGGCATCTAGTTTAAGGCCGTGACTCCGGCACCACTTGTCCGTTTCTGTGAGGCCTTTTTGTAGGATGTATGTGTCCGCTGGTGTATCGACTATGGTGCCTAGTTTGCAGTCATCTGCAAACTTTGTCAGCCACAACCCTCCCATGTTTGCTTTAACATCTGAGAAATAAATGCCAAACAAGAGGGGTCCCAGGACAGATCCCTGTGGGACACCACTTGTGACTGGCTTTGAGTCTGACATTGCTCCAGCGATTTTAACTTTATGGGTTCTGTCCTTTAGCCAGTTTGCAACCCATCTAGTGACATAAGGGTTTACGTTTAAGCTGTTGAGCTTATCTATGATGCCTGAGTGGGGTATTGTGTCGAAGGCCTTAGCCAAGTCCAGGTAGGCTGTATGGACTGCTTTGCCCTCATCAATGGCTCTAGTGACTGTTTCGAAAAGTCAACCAGGTTCAAAAGGCAGGATCTGCCCTTTACAAAGCCGAACTGTGTGGGGTCAAGTGTCTGTAGGTCCCCTATGTCTCTGTTTATGAGTTCCATAAGGATTCTTTCCATAGCTTTGCAGACCAGGCTGGTTAAGCTTATGGGCCGGTAGTTCCCAGGGTCTGTAGAGGTACCCCCTTTGTGTAGTGGGACCACTGTTGCTGTACGCCAGTGTTCAGGTACATATCCTGAAGTAAGACTAAGGTTAAATAGCATTTTTATGTGTGGGTTTAGCTCCTCTTGGAGTTCACGTAACACGCAACCCGGGATACTGTCAGGTCCCATTGATGCTGTGTTTTTAGCTTTGTTTAGGGCGGTTCTCACTTGGACATCTGAGATGACAGGGAGATTACATTCAGCTGGGATAAGTATTTCTTCTTTTGAGGGTGAGGGAGGGGAGAAATTTGCACTGAACCTGTCAGCCAGAATGTTGGCAATATCTATGGGTTCAGTGTATTTTTTGTTGTTGTGAACTAACTCTGAGCATATCTGAGGGTTTCATGAGGTTTCTAACATAGCTGAAGAAGGCTTTGTGGTTATCTTTAATGTCCTTAGCAATTTTTCTCTCAAAGTTGGCCTTGGATGTTTTTATGAGAGAACGTAGTTTTCTGCTAATGTTGATCAGAGATGTCTTCCCTTCATGGGATTTTGCTCTGACGTGCAGTAGCTTCCTTCTTTTGTTATACAGTTTGTTAATGGCTGAGGTCCACCAGACAGGACGCTTGCCTTTGGTGCAGAGGGACTTGGATTTATTTGGGATTGCATGATCCATGCATTCTTGGAGATGCCCATAGAAAGCATTTGTGAAGGATTCGGCATTGTGGGATGTGGTATCCACTGGCACAGTGGGCTTAAAGGATACCATCTCAGTCTTAAGAAGAGTGAAGTCTGCTTTTGAGAAGTTTTTCACTCTGGTCTTTTGTGCTGGGGGTGGAGGTGGGATATGTATATCCAGGGTGATTAAAGGAACCACTTTTGTGATTTTAAGTATTTTCTTCTAATTTTTTGTTAAGTTGTACTGCTTTGCCGCCTACTTTTTGGCATTTTACGGCTTGCTAAAGTTTATATCTGTAACAGTAACAGTACTTGGAACACATCTAGAGCCTGTTTACTGCATTTCCTGTGTTGCACTTAATTTAAAATTATTTTTTTCTCTAACAACTGCATTTTACCTGATTTTGGCCTAGCACTCAAGTGTGGGGTCATTTATTGCACTGTTGTGATTATTTTGCTGCTTGTGTATCTCTGCTACCTTTAAACTACAACAAAAAAAAAAAAAAAAATCTTGCTTTTTTCCCACTTTCTGAAAGTTAAGAAAGTTCAGTTACAGATTTGCTGTTCTGAACTGTTTGGAAGTTTCTAGAAGGCCAGTGCTTGCTTGGGCTAAAGGGAAGTCTCTGTGTTCACCAGTGGGAGTGGTTAACACTGAACAGCCTGCCTGTCCCTGGAGGAGTGGTTACTACCTAGAAGCTGTAGTTTTATTGGCCATTTTGAGTCAATTCTAAACTCCTTGATCTCTCTCTCTTAAAACCCTACAACTCTCTTTTTGTGTGTTTTTGCACACTGAGCAGCGTCGGGCAGCACCGCCTAAACAGGTTTAAGCTATTCCAGCCTCCACAAAGTTTGATCTTCACTTTTTCCCTTAGAACTGTTCAAACTCTCAAAGTAATCACTCTATTCTCTTTCTAAAGCCCTGCACTTGCTCAGCTCTTATAAGGAAACACTAACTAACTAAAGCACTACACCCTCCTTGACTTCTCATAAGTATTAGACTCCCGATTGGTCCTTCCTGATCAAGTGAAAAATCAGTTCCCTTCCCTAATCTGATCAGTAAAAAAAAACACTTCCCTCTACTAATCTGGTATGTCCAAGGGTCAGTTTCAAGGTTACTCTCCAGTCCAGCTGGTGAATCTGGGAATTTTGAGGCAATGTTACAATTGCCTTATGTACACAGACAACCCTCTCCTCCTTCCAACAAACTCTAATGCATGTGAGAGATGCAGTTACACAGCCAAACTGGAGGCAGAGCTCTCTCAACCCAAGACTGGCACAGTCAGTCAGGAGGAAAAGGTAACCACCCACACCACAAATCCAGTCTCACACAGACCTATTGCATCTGCATACCCAACACATAAACACACAAAACATACTCGGAGGCTCTAAATAAAAATCTGCCTAAACAGCAAAGACCTCCTAAGCAGATATCCAAGCAACAGCCACCCCTCAACAATACCCACAAATCACATATCTCACAAAATCAGTGTGCCTCACAGTCACAGCCCATAAGGCCAAACAACACACCAAATACACTTGTTATAGGGGACTCTATTGTCCGGCACACTGACGTCCCACTCACCAGACTAAACAAGCAGAAGGCCACTGTAAGCTGCCTGTCAGGTGCCAGGATCCGCCACATAATGCAAGCACTCAGGTCACTCCAAAGTAAGTACAAGTATGACTCCGTCATTGTCCATGCTGGTGTGAATGACCTGAGATGTACCTCCCTGGACTACATGAAAAGAGACATAGAGGAGCTCTCTGACAATGTAGCCCAGGCTGGTATGTCCCTGACCTTGAGTAGCATCTTGCCCTCACCAAGAATGATGCCACAGTATAAAGACAAAATGATCAGTTTCAACAATTAGCTAAAGTATTGGTGTCATTCAAAGGGGATCCAGTGTCTGTCAGCCTGGGATGACATGCTCGACAAGGCACATTGCTTCGCTAGGGATGGCTTGTACCTGTCACCCTTAGGCTTTCTTATACTGGCCAAGGCTCTTGCCACCCCCATAGTGCCTTTTTTAGGCAAGGCTCAAAGGACAAACCCACCTCCATAGACAACCCAAATATAAAAAAACTAAAGGTAATGCTACTCAATGCCAGAAGTCTAAACCTCAAGATGCACGCACTTGAGAATCTCCTCAGTATGGAGAAAATCGATGTCTGTGCAGTAACAGAAACCTGGTTCAAGGCTCCTGAGAGCACCCCAGCACTACCAGGTTATAACTCATACCATGCGTTTTGGCCCCAAAACTCGGACTGAAGAACAAAAGGTGGGGGAGTATCTATATTCATCAAAGATACCTACACCTCCAGGATAGTGGCACTGCACAAAGCATCAGAAACCATCCATGTGCAACTAACAGTGGGCAAAACTGCCTTTAAGTTTGTAGCCTGCTACAGAACACCCTCCCTATTACAGGAACCCCACTTGGCATTCCTGAGAACACTGGAGAATATGAAGGTCTCTCCAAACACTATGTTATTGGGTGACTTCAACTACCCAAACATTGACTGGAAAAACTACTCAAGCCCAAACACCCTCGCCCAATGGTTCCTTGGATTTATAAACTCTAACGCAATGGAACAACTGGTCACCACTCCCACAAGAGGGAACAACATATTGGACCTGGTCATCACCAACATGGGGACTCTATGTTCCACACCAGAGGTAAACCCCTCATTGGTAAGATCAGACCATAAACAAATTTCCCTGGACATCCATATCCCGTCCCCACCCCCAGCCAAGGAAATCACTGTAAAGAATTTCTCAAAAGCCAACTTTGCACTTCTCAAGACTGAGGTGGAATACTTCAAAGCCCCTGGGCCATAGGATAATACTGCCCAATCCGCAGAATCCTTTACAAATGCATTCTATGAGCACCTGCAGGAATGCATGGATCGTGCTATCCCAAATAAAACCAAGACTCACTCCTCCAAAAACAGGAGACCAGTCTGGTGGACCCCGGCCATAAATAAGCTATACAACAGAAGGAGGAAGCTACTACATGACAGAGCAAAATCCCAAAAAGGGAAGGCATCTCTGATCAGTATTAGCAAGAAACTTTGATCTCTCATAAAATCATCAAAGGCCAGTTTCGAAAGAAAAATTGCCCTAGACACTAAAGATAATCACAAGGCCTTCTTTAGTTATGTCAGAAACATGGGCGGAAACTCTCAGATATGCTCTGAAATGCTGCATAACGGTACAAAATATACCGAACCTACAGACATAGCCAACATCCTGGCAGACAGATTCAGTGCAAACTTCTCCCCCCCTTCCCCCCCAAAGGAGCAAACGCCTATCCCAACTGAATGTAACCTCCCTGACATCACAGATGCACAGGTGAAAGCTGCCCTCTCCAAAGCAAAAAACACAGCATCTATGGGACTGGACGGTGTCCCAGGCTGTGTCTTACACGAGCTCCAAGAAGAACTGAACCCTCACATTAAGTCACTGTTCAAACTTAATCTTACTACAGGATATGTACCCAAAGAATGGCGTACAGCTACAGTGGTCCCACTCCACAAAGGTGGTACCACAATGGACCCCGGAAACTAACTATATAAGCCTGACTAGTCTGGTCTGTAAAGCTATGGAGCGTATTATCATGGAACTCATAAACAAAGACATTGGGAGCCTACAGACACTGGACCCTACCCAATTCGGCTTTGTTAAGGGCAGATCTTGCCTTAAACCTAGTTGATTTCTTTGAAACAGTTACCAAAGCAATAGATGAGGGCAAGGTAGTCCACACAGCCTACCTGGACCTCGCAAAAGCCTTTGACACAATACCCCACTCGGGCATCATAAATAAGCTTACCAGCTTAAATATCAACCCCTATATCACAGGATGGGTTGCAAACTGGCTCAGAGATAGAACCCACATGGTCAGAATCACAGGTGCCATGTCCAAATCCAAACTAGTTACAAGTGGCGTCCCACAGGGCACAGTTCTGGGACTTCTCTTGTTCGGTATATACTTCTCTGAGGTTCAGGCTCACATGGGGGGATTATGGCTGACAAAGTTCACAGATGATTGCAAACTGAGGGCCATAATCGAATCTCCAGCTGACACAAGCATCCTCCAAAAGGGTCTCACAGAGACGGATGCTTGGTGCCAGAGCCACGGCCTCAAGCTAAATGCTAAAAAGTGCATAGTCATCCCCTTTGGGAAAAACAAGGTGCCCACAAATTACCACATAGGTGGTAATCCATTAAGTACGGAAGAAGTAATTAGAGATTTGGGGACCAACATAGATAGTAATCTCTCCTTTGATAATCACGTTGCCAAAGTGGTTAGAAAGACCTTCTACATAGCCCACCTTATCATGAAAGGGTTCGCATCTAGATCAAGAGAGGTCATTGTGCCCCTCTACTCGTCACTCATCAGGCCCATAATTGAATACAATGCCCCTTTTGGGATGTACCTTCCCCAACACCTGCAGCAACTGGAAAGACCCCAAAAGTACCTCACCAAGAGGATCATGGGCTGCAAACAGATGTCCTATGCAGCTCGACTAAAGAAACTCCAGCTCTACTCAATTGCTTACCCCTACACAGAGGCGATCTATGCCTGACGTACAAAGCCATGTCAAACCCAGAATTAATGGACATGCTCCACCTCAAAAAATCCAAGTCCCTTAGAGCTACACGCTCCAGGGACCTAAACCTCAGCACAAAAATAAATAGGACATGCTGGAGGGACAGATTCATTTCCCAGAGGCTCCCCTCACTCTGGAATAGAATCCCAATTCATGTTACACATAGCCCCTCGCTGACCCTCTTCAAGCGAAATTTGGACGCGTGGATGGGAAATCGCAAATTCACCCCTGGGATCTCTCCTGTGTCCCTGCTAGACAGAGGCACAGTAAATTAATCTTAAAAGGGTACCTTCTGTGACCTACTTTACAGAGGCACAGTAGGCTAATCTAATAGGGAGGCGGAAGCCAAATACACTCTGGCTAGGCTTATAAATGCCCTAGGGCAGATAGCCTAGTATCTACCTATGAACCTATGAATATTACAGCTCCTTTTAAACAGCAATGCCCCCTACTGGGAAAAACTTGTGATATTGAATGTGTCAGCAAAAAAATATCAAAGTTTTTTGTAAAATGTTTTGTATAAGATTTTAACATGTGAATGTTATAGAGTATTTATGTTAACTTTGTAATATTTATATGTTTGTAAAGAAGATTGTATTTGAAATGTTAGTGTAACCAATCAGTAGGGGATATTGCTGTATGAAAGGAGCTGTAATGGGATTGTAATTTATCCTTGAGGGTGAAATGCCAAGGTACCAAATGCTTATAAAGTGAATTCAGCTTCTACGTTTGTGTGGCTCATTTTTTTGTTTTTGTGTGCTGTCTATGCAAATCCAAAGTGAAAAGAACCTTCTCACTAGCAGACAGTTGAAAGGGAAAAAAGGAGAGCAAATTAACAGACTTATTAAAAGACAATTCATTAACCACCTTGTGCATAAAAGGAGGATTAGTATGAAGAGATGCCCTGTCCTTGCAAACAAAACAAAGAAAAAGGAGGAACATCCATAAGAGCCTGGAGCGCAGAGAATCTCTTGGCTGAATTAAGGGCCAAAAGAAGAACAGTCTTCCATGTACATTATTGCAAGGAAGCTGAAGCTGCAGTCTCAAAAGGAGCCTGAGTCATTTTTTCAACTACAAAACTGAGATTCCAGGAAGGCAGAATAGGCTTCCTGGGAGGTCTGATATGAAGGATGTCTGTAAGAAATTGTTTGACCTTGAACCTAGAGGTAAGAGGAAGAGTCCATTACAGACAAGCAGAAATAGCTGAGATGTGAGCTTTAATAGAAAAATATGCTAACCCAGCATGGAGCAGCTCACACAAATAAGAGAAAACCAGAGGGATCCCCACATAAAGTGGATCCTGGTTATGAGCAAGGCACCAAATAGAAAAACGTTTCCATTCGGACACATATGATTTCCTGGTAGTGGATTTCCTGACCTCCTGCAGAACCCTAAGCATGTCCTCAGAAAAAAGGTGCCTAAAAGGGGTCAAAACCCTATCATCAACAATGTCAGAGGAAGAGTGGACAAGTGAGGATTGATCAGAGACCCCTTGTCTGTTCCGAGTAGGTCCACCCTGTGAAGTAACTTGTGGTGATTGCCCCTGACTTATTGAAGAAGAAGGGGTAACCAATGCTGTCTGGGCCAAAAGGGAGTCACCAACAAGATTTTAGGGGAGTTCTGCACTATCTTGAGCAGGACCCTTAGAATCAGACGAAGGGAAGGGAAGACATAGAGAAACATCCCCTTACAAGAAAAAGATAGGGCACCCACCTTTCCAGCCTGAGGACTTGGGATTCTGTAGCAAAAAAGAGGATGTTGTCTGTTCAAAGGGGAGGTAAAAATCTCTACCTGAAGAGTACCCCATCAGTGGGAAGGTCCAGAAAGACTTCTCTGTGAGGCATCCATTCATGAGCCTGCATGTTGGACCTGCTCAGTCTGCCACTATATTTTGCTCTGAAGGAATGGAAAGTCACTTGACACTGGACAGTTAGATCCTAAATGTGAAGAGTCAGTCCACAAAGAAGGTAGGACCATGTTCCCCCTTGATGTTTAATATACCACATCACTGTGGTATAGTCTGTGAAGATTTTGAGAGACTCTGGAAGAAAGGAGTGTAAAGCCTGAAGGGTGAAAAGGAGAACCCTTGTCTCCTTTACATTGAAGTGGTCTGAGCTCTTATGAGGAGATGAGAAACCCTGGACCTTGAGGGCATGGAAAAAAACTCCCCACCCCATATCTGAGGCATCCAGAAAAGGTTCCTGAGAGGGGACTGGGGGCTGAAAAGGAAGTCATGGGTTGAGAGACAGCTAATGAATCCACCACTGAAGATTGTGATTGAGGCATGGAAGAAGAGGAACTAGAAAACCTAGTGGATGATAGTGTTGGAGATATTGTAGTTTCCTCATATGATGTCTGCTTAGAGGTAGGATAGGAATGGTAGAGGCCATGGATCCTAGAATGCTGAGAAATTCCAATGGCTGTAATAGAAATCAGTGGAAAAGTGGATTGAAAAAAAGGTGATTAGAAAAAGAGCCTTGGGTGGTGGCAGGGATGCCAGCATTGGAATGGTCAGAAGCCTGTAATTGAGAAACACATGATCCTAAGAATGAACCAGGACTGATTTCCAGATGTTTGTTGTAAACCTCAGGCTTTGTTTGAGACAAAAAGCATACTGGTGGTGCTGAAATAAGACCTTGGGTGGAGAAAGCTTGAATGAGCAGGTCATCCAAATAAGGAAAGATGTGAACCCCTCTCATCCTGCAACAGAGCAATCACAGGAGCGGGGCATTTGGTGAATACCCTTGAGGCAGTAAAAATGCCAAAGAGCAAAGCAGAGATCAAAAAATGCAAGGAAGAGACAGTGAAATGAAAAACTTCCTGAAAAGGGGATGGATTGATATTTGAAGATATGCATTCTTGAGGTTCAGGGAGACCAAGAAAACCTGAAGAAGAAGACATAAGAGGGTTTGAAGGAATAGCCTCTGAAATGAAAGCACCTTTAGAAAGGTATTAAGTTGAGAAGGGTTCAGAATGGGTTGCCAGGTGCCTTCCTTTCTAGGAACCAGAAAAATACTGGAATAAAACTCCTTTCCTTAATGGGAAAGGGGGCATTGCTTGAATGTTGCCTTTTGCCCAAAGGCCCAGAAGCAGTTCTGGGAAGAAAGGAAGCTGTTCCTGAGGAGGTTGAGGGATGCCCAGTAAAGGAGGAAGGGATTTCCTTACAATGAATCCCTGATGGATAATGGACAGAGCTCAAGAATCCTGAGTGACCCTTAACCAATTTGGAAGGGACAGGGTAAGATGAAGGGATAAGGGAATCTGACTCAAGAAAAGGGGAAGCAAACCTGGCTTGTCTTGAAAAGGACGCTTCTGAGAAGTAGGAGTCTGAGTAGACTTAGCAGGAGAAACCTGCCTCTGATCCTTCTTATCTTTGGGAGGAGAGCGAGGCTGTCTGTGAACAAAGGCAGATTTGAATGGATAATTCCTCTGGAACTTAGAGACAGGAGACACAAAAATATGCTTCAGTTCTTACAAGGCTTTACCTTTATCCTGAAGAGACTTTTAAAGCTAAGCAGCAGCAGAACAATCAGGTTCTTATTTTCAAGAGGAGAATCCAAAAATGTAGCCTTAATATCATGAGGAAAAGGCTGAAAACAAAGCAAAGAGTAACATCTCAAAATGGAACCAAAGGCAGCAGCTCTAGAGAAGGCTTCAGCTGCAGCATAACTACATTTAATATACCTGAGACATAGACTCCATCAAAGAGATGGCCAAGGCATTCCCTTTAAAATCAGGAAGGTCAGAGATTGCTTGCAAAGCCTGGGAAAGAACATAACTGGTCATATGGGTCAGGTAATTAATAGTGCAAAAGGCCAAGGTGGCAGCAGTAGACATCTTTTTGCCTACCTGTTCCATAGCTCTACTGTCCTTGTCTGAAGGAAGCAGTTTAGTAGACGGAAAAAGTTTAGTGGGATTATCAGAAGAGACAGACACTACAGAAGGGTCAGCAGAAGGACATTTGTATAGGAATTTACACTAATCCTGTACTTTGTAAAATCTATCATGTTTCTTATGGGCTGAATCCAGAGCCACAGACGCTGCTGTAAAGGTATCCAGAAGGGCAGCCAAGACTAGAGGTACAGCAGAAGTCTTAGGGGACTCCATGTTGAAGGAATCATAATACCTCATTTGAATTTCAGAAATCTGAGAACAATCCCATTTAAAATATTCCATCAAGTGAGAAATAGTATCTCCAAAGGAAATTTCTTCCAAGGAAGAATCAGGGCTAATCGAATCATCCTCCTTAGAGCCATAATCCAAGAGAAAAGGGATTTGAAGGGAATATGCCAAAGATTCTTCCTCAGACTCCTAAATCCTCTTCAGAGGAGTCCTCCTCTCTGGGCCTCTTGATTGGGGTAGATGATCAAGGAGAAGCAGGCACAGAAACTCCTTGGGGAGGCCTAAATGACTCCTCGGTAAAATCTTGCTGTTCTCATTGGGGATCTTCAGCAAGAGGAGAAATATGCTTTTTTTTCTTTTTTTCTTTTTTTCTTTTTTCTTTTCAGGGATGTCTGTCCTAAATACCATAGGAGGTTCAAACCCTTTCCTTCAGTCAATCAATGTACTAGGAATCTCCTTCCCAACTAGTGTTTGCAGTAGCCCCTTTGGTCCCTCTGAAATAATCAGCTGAGGTTCCCCTCAATATCCAAAGCAGACATTTGTAGAGCCACTGAGGATGAGCAAGAATTTGGATCCATGTCAGTCTCTGGCAGGATCATGGCAGAGGAAACTCACACAATAACTGGACTATCCTCCAGGCTTTGAACAGCATTGAGAGAGACATCCAGGGGAGGTGGGACAACAGCTGAATCAGATTTGAGTTTCTTGGCCATTTTCTTGGCTGGTGGCTGACTTCTGGAATGGAAGATTCCACTATAGTAACATGCCAATAATTTAAGATGTTGGTTCTCCAAGTAAATGGACAAGGAGTACAGACAACTACGTAGGATCGTAGGGATAAATGCCTGACAGATAGAACACTGTGTATGGTCATGAGAAGCACCCAAACAGAAAAGGCACTGCTTGTGACAATCTTTATGGGGAATCTACCTCCCACACTGACATTTTTCACTTTCTGGATGGTATGTAAACTCATAAAAAATAAGAGAAAAAGATAAGAAGAAACTCCAACAGGACACTTATCTGAAACATGGATACCTGAAACTAACCAGAGCTCTTCCAGTATCTGTGTGGGGTACGGATGGGCATCCATTGCTAGCTCTCAAAATCTGCAGATCTGGGAACAGGATTGAACACCTGCAATGATATTGCCTTTTCCAAGAACATGTCAGTCTGATTTGTAAGCTCAAAAGTATCAAAAGTGTCAGAACTGAATTTACCCACATCATGGATTCATAGATTCATAGATTCATAGACTGTTACTAGGCTAATGACTTGTGGTGTCCTATCTAAGCCTAGCCAAATTTTTTCAGGAAGAATAGAGATGTTTTATATTCAAAAAGGATATTGATGGATATAGGACAACTTTTTTCTTTCTGGAAAATTTGGCCTTGTATTCTTTTTATAAGAAACTTCTGAGGTTGCTCTAGTTGCTGAATATGCCTGGTCAGGTACACACCAAAGGGAATGTTGTACTCTATGACTGGTCTAATAAGGGTGGAATACAGTGGGATAATCACCTCTTTGGACCGAGATGCCATGCCCTTACTTACAAGTTGTGCAACATAAAAGGATTTCCTCAGCACTCTGGCCACATGGTGGTCTATGTGCATACACAGATCCCTGACCACTGGGTCGACTCTTAGAGGTGTATTATCAACATTGTAATTAGCCATGATGATTGATTTCCCAAAGGGTACAAATCTTAGCAATGAGTTTAAGATTATGGCTTTGGCACCATTTATTAGTCTGAGACAGATCTTTCTTTTTGAAGAGTGCTAGTGTCTGCAGGGGAGTTGATGATAACTCCCAGCTTGCAATTATCTGCAAACTTAGTAAACCATAAACCTTCAGCATTTGCTTCCATTTCAGACAAATAGATGCCATAAAGGAGTGGGCCCAGTACCAAACCATGGGGGACTCTGCTAGTGACTGGCCTCTTGGTGGAGGTGGCCTCATCTATAATGACCTCCTGGGTCATATCAGTGAGCCAGCTGGCAATCCAATTGGAAATAAAATGGTTTATACCTAAATTAGTGAACTGAGTGGGGTAGTGTATCAAATGCCTTGGCCAGGTCGAGGTAAGATGTGTGCACAGTCTTACTTTCATCCAGTGCTTTGGTTACCCTCTTAAAAGTTCAACATATTTAATAGGCATGAACTTCTTTTAACAAAGCCGAACTGTGATGGGTCCAGCATTTGCAGGTCACCTATGTCCCAATTTACCATGTCCATAATGATTCTTTCCATAACCTTACATATGAGGCTGGTAAGACTTATGGGTCTGTAGTTACACAGATCAGTGGCTTGACCTCCTTTGTGCAGGGGAATGACTGTAGCCATCTTCCATTCATTGGGTGCAAAATCTGAAGGCTCAGCTGAAAAGTGATTCAAATGCACCAGAGAGGTCATGTTTCATGCTATTTAGTAAACATCCTGGAATGTTATTGTGGCCCATCAATGCAGTGTTTTTGGCCTTGGAATGTGCATTTATAACCTGTTCCTTAGTAATGGTTGGGGGTATTGTGTTAGGTGGTACTTACTTTGGAATATAGGGGGTGGGGGGTGAGAAGACAAATTTGAGAAGAAGCCATCAGCCAAATGTTTGGCAATGGCCTCTGTTTTTTCTTTCTTTTTAATTTCTTCAAGATGTTTGGGCTTCTAATACCATGATAGGAGTGGACCCCATTCCTAATTTAAAGTATGATTAAAGTTCATGAAATTAGTATTGTTTCAGTCATTGATGTTAACCAGAAGTGTTCCTCACAGCACCATCAATGTGCCCAGTAATGATTCCCTCTGCAATTTACATAGAGTTACATCTATCGGTAATATACCTACACACGATTGTTAATTCTTTTTTGTAAGACCCATTGCTCCTACTACTATTGGAACTGTCTGGGTATCCTTCCACATTGCCCTCATTTCTGCCTGCAAATCCTGGTATTTTATGACTTTGTATCTCTCTGTACATAAGACACTGTAGTCACTGGGCGTAGCAATTTCAATTGTTTCTGCTACTTTTTGTCTTCTTTTTCATGAACATCCATATCTGCTTTTCTCGCATCTATTTTTGTTTTTTTTTATTTTTGAACTGTTAGCAATGGAGGATCCCATGTAATATAAACTTCATCATTTTCTATAATACTTTGTCACTCATGTTTCCAATGTTTTTCAGCTGCTTCAATAGTATAATGTTTGCACAATTCCCAATGCAACAGTCTTGCCACATTATTATGGTATTCAGAATACAGTCCTTCTGCCATTAATATATCACAACCAGCAACAAGATGTACGACTGTATCCAATTCTGTTTTATAAAAGCTACATTGGTCTGTTCTTCCCACATGTTCAATGACTCTGTAAATGGATAGATATGTAGTCCACTATCTCAGGAAACCAATATTAACCTTTCATCTTTTGGTTTAAATTCACCTCTCCTTAACCATTCCTGCATTTGATCCTGATCAACATGAGGCTATTCCAAGAGTTTTCTCTATGTGTGGCTATATTTATGCATGTTCCATATTTTTTGTCTTCTCACCTGATCCTTCATCTTTTATTATTTCTTTTGTTTTTTGGCACATTCAGTTGCAGCCTAATTTTATCTACTTTTGGTGTGGTTATCATTCCTGCCTAACACTGATATGCTTCTGCTAAACTAAGAAGGGAAGTCATCTTAAACTTATTCTCCTCATGTTTTCAAACTTTCACTATGTTTGGGTATTGTGAGGTCAGCAGATATGCATGCAGTCCTATGACTGCAGATCTATAAATGTAATCAGTTTTGAGGAGGCCAATACCTCCTTCAGAACACAGAATATATAGTCTTGGTGTACACTGATTTTTATAAATCATTTGATAAGCATGAAGCATCCTCCTTGTTTTCCTGTCCAACCAATGCAGCACCTTTTGGGGCCAGTCAATCACTCCAAAACTCTGTGTTAGAACAGGAAGAACAAATAGGTTTAGAGGTTGGACTTTATTCCTAGATATCAGCACAGTTTTCAGTATTAATTTTAATCTTTTAAAATATCCCTTACTAAGTTTTATTCACATTTGTTCATGTTTTACTGTTGACTTGCTCAAGTTCTTTAATATCACATTTCTGTCCCAGGCTGATGTTTTTTGTTTTTTGGGTTTTTTTTGGTGCTGCAGCTTTCCTTCTCTAAAGGTTGTTTTTGCATATTTATCAAGACCAAATGACATACTTACATCATCTGAAAAAGTTTTGACTATTTGCAGTTATGCTTTCAGGTCCTCATCTGATAACTAAACAGTTTTAAGCTATCCAAAAAATAAAGTGAGAAGTATTTATACTTTGTTGTTTTCTGGGAGCCAAATTGTAGCCGTGACCCAATCTGTTAAGTAGACATTTTAATGAGTTAAGGGAAAGACAAAAGAGCAGTAGTGACAAAGAGTCACCACAGAATGTCCCCTTTGAATTTGTCCCTGGAATAATAATTTGTCATTTATCATGGCTTGACTGCAAAGTAGTTTGCCACTGTTTCATGGTCACTGTAATATAATCGATCAATGTATAGTGTATCTTATACATTTTTAAGCACTCTTTTATCCATGAATGTGCGTTTTTGTACTCTACCCATGCTATACTTAGAATCTTCCCTGTTTTACAGTTCTCCATTATGACTTTATTTAACAACAAATGATCCTGTGTTCCATATAACTTTGTAAACCTTTTGTTCTATTGCCATGATTGAATTATCTTCTAAATGACTATAGCCTGTCGGCATTAATTTCAGTGCATAGTTTGTAGTTTATCGGAAGGTGAGTTACTGATCTATAGTTTTTAGGATAGCCTGCAGGTTTGCTCTTAAGTAGGAGTATTATTTTTCCTGTTGTTAACCAGGTTGAATATGTTCATAGTGGGCATATAAATAGTTCATACTCATGGGTAAATCTTTATGTAAAGATGTTAATACTTTTAGCCAGAAGTTAGGTACTGCATCTAGGCCTGAGTTTTTCCAGTTATGAGCTTTTCTTAAATTTGTTTCAATCTCTCTGGCTGTTACTTCATCCCATTTCATATCCTGTACATTTGGACTTCTTATTCTTTCTGTTACTTCTTTAATCCATTCAGCATCTTTGCTATGTTCCATAGGATTGCCATAGATATTTCTCCAAAATGTATCTGTTTCTTCTTTTTTGGTGGTGTTTCAATTTCCTTTACCTTGTTTCCCAATTTTCTATAAAACTTTTTTGGTTCATCAATAAATAGCTTATTTTGTACTTTTCCTTTATATTTACCTGTATCGCTTCTAAGTTTTTCTGCCTGCGCTGATATTTTTAGTTTAATATTTGTGAGAGTGCATGATAGATCCTGATCTGTTTTGATACTGCATATTGCTTTTATCACGTCTGTCTTTCTGAGTAATTTTGTTAATCTGTTCCCTCTTCTGTACTCTGTTAACAGTGACACTTCTTATCTTAACTGTTTTATAGTTTTCTCCTTTTGATACTTTCATGGTGGCATTTGATTTCTCCCCTTCTTTTCCATTACTGCCCCATGTTTCTCTGGTAAGACTTTATCTGTTATTAATTTAGTTGCACAGTAATATATCCTATTTACTTCTGTTATATTGTATGAATTTCTCTGAACAGTTCTAATTACTGTATTCATTTGTTTTATCAAACATCTAACTTTTTGGGTTTTATTGACTTTCTGTAGTCTATTATTTTCATTAATCTTAATATGTCTGTCCATTTCTATTAAATCAAGCAACTCTTCTCATAGATCAATTTTTCTAAACTGAGAGCACATTGTTTGTTATCCATTTCCTGCAGGCATTCTACAGAAAGTTCCAGACCATCTTCCTGTGCCACATTCTCTTCAGTTTCATCCTGTGTCATCTGTTGCTCTTTCATATGGGAACTCTGTGGCCAATCACTCCATAACATTGACTGCGTCAAAGCTGTCACAGTTTCCTTTTCCTTCCCTTGCTGTACAGCTCCTACTGGAAGGCTCCAAAATATCTTCATATAGCATCTGATCATATGTAACCTGCTCCATTAGTTTCTCCATAATTTGAGGATCTCTTAGCCTATCCTTCTGTAGTTATAAGAGTTAGATTTTCTACACTAAATCCTTCACTTCACATGTAATCCATAACCTCAGTTTTTATTTCTTTAACTTCTCCATTACTAATTCTCTTTTCATCTTTCTTTTTTGTATTGTAACATTTTCCATATCCAGATCCCTTTGCCTGTATTTCTCTTTAAATATCTTTGGTGATGCTCCTGTTGCATTGATTAGTTTTGCTTTCTCCTTTGCATAAATATTGTACCATATTAAATCTCTTTTTCTTTCCCATGAACAGATTTCTTATTTGGATGTCTCCTGCTCCTCCTGTTTCTCCTTACATGGGCTTGTTGTTCCATCATGCTGTGATATAACCTTTGTTAAACTTTCTACATTACATTTTTCACTTAGCTTGTATTCTGTAACTTCAGCTTCTATTTTTTTTAAATTACTTTATTAATCTTCTGCTCTGTGTTCCCCCTTTGTTATCTTATCTCTTGTATTTTGAAAATTTCCATATCTGGATGCCTTTGTCTGTACTTCCTTTCAAATATCATTGCTGCTGCTTTTTTGTATTGATTACTTTGGCTTCCTCCTTTGCATAAATATTGCACTATATCAGATCTCTCTTTCCCATGTCCATGTTTCCTTTTTATATTTTTCAAAAATCTCTAGAATTTGTTCTTTATATTTATGGACTTCCTCACTCACTTCTTTTTCCAAATGGCCCAAGGTTTCTTTGTCTATATAATGTGTTTCATTACTCTGTTGTATTAATGAACACAAATTTTCATTTGAAGCTTCTGACAGTTTCGTGCAAGTATTTTTCTTTCCTCTAATTTCTTTCTTAATCTTTTTATATATCTTCAGTTCAGAGGTTCTGGGCTTCTTGCATAACAGTAACAATACATACTTTCTTTTTATCCTCAATAGTCCACTCTATCATCTTATGCCTCTGATTCAGTGTGAGTGATGCCGTTTATAATAAGTTTTGCACATTGCATTGTATTTCCTCTGACGTTATGGATATAGCTGTAGAAAGCTTTGTGGTTACCCTTTGACTGAGAAGGCATTTTTTTCTTCAAATTTTGCCTTTGAAGTATTAATTAACCCTCTTAACTGCCTGTTTAAACTGGTCAGAGGGCTTTTAGCATGTATGGCTTTGTTCCTCCTACACTTAGCCAAGATTTTTTTTTTTATTTTGTTGTATAACTGATTGGTACTGTTATTCCAGCAGGGTGGCTTGCCTTTTGAATACGGTAACACTCAAACAAGTGGAAAAACTGTTAACCATGAAAATAAAATAAAAAAATGCCACAAACACTGCTTGAGTGTGGTCATGTTTATTCACAAATAAATAAAAATAACAGACTAAGTGTTTTCGTCCATACCTAGGGCATCATCAGAGTAAAACTGTTTTTGCAACACCAGTCATTTATTACCCTCCTTGATTACATGATTAAAATAAATGGATAAATTAACCCTCAAAGTACCATTCCAAAGTTTCATAATAAAACATGCGCATCTAAAGTTAATAAAATATAAAATTAGTAAAATATATATCAACCAACTTCCCTGATGGTGTAAAATCAAGTTAAAATCAATTAAAGTATAATAAAAACCCTTTTGTATAAAAATATTTAAATACTTGTAAAAACATATATACAATAATTTAATAAGTCACATGCCTAATATTTCCTCTATTAAAATAGTGCCCATGCAAAATGATTAAATAAATTAATTAGTTGAACTTTTGAGTTAACTTCTGCTGTTCTGAATTTCAAAACACTGACAATAGAACAGCAGTCATTAATACCAAGATGTTCCATAGCATTTAATCTAAGCTGCCACATTGTTTTAATATTATGGTAGAGTAACACTGAAGGTGTAGGATGAATAGTTAATTATTTGAATAATACCACCTCATTTTTACAATTTACTTACAAACTTGCTGTCCAGGGGATCGATTTTTTAGATATATGTTTATATAAACCTGATAATGGTAAGCTCAGCTCTAATACCTTTAGGAAAAAGACATTCTAATACTTTGCTCAACTTTTATAGTTACCATCCCTTTTATGAGAAAAGGAATGTAGTTAAAGAGCAGTGGTTACACTGTCAAGGTTGGTTAGTGAAGATGCTAAGTTTGAGATGGAAATTACATATTTGATTGGATTGTTTAAAGATAAAGATGAAATTACTAATTAAGATAAGGAATGAAGTTAGAAAGAACTGAATTAACAGGTATACCCCAATTTTATTAACTAAAGAAGGAATTACTTTTAATACAAAGTCAGGAAATAGTTACAACAAAGCATTTGTATTACCCTGCAATTATGAAGCCCATATGATTAAAGCAGTTTTAGACAAGAACTGGGATTTGATATTTACCACAGAATTAAAAGAGGTTTTACAAACCAAATCAAATGTTGCATATAGTAAGGGGCATAACATCAAAGGGATATTCGAGTATCAAAAAATCAGGTCACTAAACATAAATCAAATATGTATAGGTGCAATATGTGCAAGCAGTGTACATTTATTAATGAGGGTCCATATGTAGCTATAGAGGGATACAACAGGAGTATTCCATGTCCAGGATGATGTAGTTGCAACACTAAGATGGTGGTTTATGTTTCAACGTGTGTTGGCTGTCCTGCGTTTTATTTTGGAAAAACTATTCATAGATTGAAGGACAGGATAGCTGAACACAATAGGGATATAAAAAAATAAAAGAAAATCCTCCAATGCTTTATTTACCCATAGTCTTTTTTGCACAAATTTTAAAAGATTTCTATTTTTTATTATTGACAAAATAAATATGGATGGGAGGCAGGAGCGGTCTTAGGTCAACTGGTACCCTAGGCAAAATGGCTCCATGGCACCCCCCACACCACCTAGTGCCCCCATCCTGGCCTACCTTTACCAAATAAATACTGGAAAAGTGCCCCTGCTATGCCTAAGGCTGGCTATGATGGGAGGGAAGGCAACAACAAGATTACCTTAGAATTTAAAGAAACAATGTGACAGCTTATATTACATGCTACGGAAAATCCTGGTATTAATGACTGCTGTTCTATTGTCAGTGTTTTGAAACTTAGAGCAGCAGAAATTTAACTAAAAAGTTCAACTAATCAATTTATTTAATCATTCTGCATGGACACATTTTTAATAGAGGAATTATTAGGCATGTGACTTATTAAGTTATGGTATATATGTTTTTTAAAAGTATTTAAATATTTTTTTTACACAAAAGGTTATATTATTGCTTTTATTATAGTCAAATTGATTTTAACTTGATTGAAAACCATCAGGGAAGTTGGTTGTGAGAGCACTGAGTTTAACTATGATATTGCAAATGTTCTGGTGCTATGTATGGAAATGGTCCTAAAATACAATTTTGTTTTTTGGAGGGGCAATATTATAGGCAGAGAAAGGGGGTAGCAATGGGGGCATCTTGTGCCCCCATATTTGTTAACATAGTTTTTCTGCAGTGGGAAAGGTATGTGCTTTTCAGACAATTTGAGGTTAAACCTTGGAAATTATGTCTCCATTTTTGGACTATATTTTTATCATCTGGGATAGACCTCTTGAGGAGATTCAGGGCTTTAAGGAATTCATTAATTCCTCTACATCTTTTTTGAAGTGTACTCATACCATTCAGTTGGAAAGCATTAATTATTTAGATGTCACCATTTACAAAGACCATCAAAATGAAAAATGGGCTAGTACGATCTATAGAAAACCCACACATAGCAACAATTTATTACATTTTGAAAGTAACAACCCTTTCCATCATAAAATGGGAATAATAAAAGGTCAGTATATTAGAGTGGCCAGAATGGTTTCTTCTCGTAATAATTTTGTGGTAGAATGTGGAAAATTGCGGCATATGTTACTTCAGAGGGCATACCCTGAGGGCGCAATAGCTAATATATGTGATAGTATCATGGAGAGAAGAATGAAGGGTGATATAGTGCCCTTGATACATTATACTTCCACCTTGGTGGCAGGGGCATTTTCTAGGAGACATACTGATGGACGTAATATGCAAAAAGCATTTGTTACAGAGTTTTGTAATGAAGCATCCCAGATTAGGGAATTTTGACCAAAAACTGGCAGATTTTTTCCCTGTTTAAAGAATTTGGGGAAAAATTAGGATATAGCCCATCTGTGGTTTTTAGAAGAGGCAGGACCATCAAAAATTACCTAAAACATACATCTGTGCATTGTGAATATGGGTGTAATGATAAAAGGGTTGGCACCTAGAAATGTGGCTTTTGTAATTATTGCAATGACATCTTGGAAGGGGATACCCTGGGTTTTAAACTAGATGACAATTAGATCTAGGAATTTTTGTAATTGTAATGGCATTGGGGTGGTTTATGCTGCTGTCTGTCAATTCTGTAGGTGATATTACATTGGTAAAACAAAGAGAAAAATGAAAGAATGCATATATGTACATAAAGTGGATATTCGAAAGCAGGATAGTGGAAATGCCCTGGCTAAACATATTATTCAGTATGGCAGTCATAGTTTTCATTTTTTTATTCTGGAGCAAGTGTTACAAGACCTTGGGGGGACCATGGGAAGATAAGTTGGAAGAAAGGGAACTGTATTGGCAGTTCAGATTAAATGCAACCAACCCTGCAGGTCTTAACAAAGGGGTGTCAATAGCTAGTGTCTTAAAACTTAAATCTTATATTGTTTAGCTACATTAATTCATGTGTGTGTTTATCAGGCATTGTCTAACAAATGATTTTTTAGCAGAAGCTAATAATTATGTATAAGTTTGTTTAAGTTTATTTTGTGTCATTGATGTGTGGTGTGTAAATTTAAAAATAGTATTTTAAAAAATGTTTTAGGCAGGAAATACTTGTCATTTTTTTAAAATGTTTCTTTCTTTAAGCAGTTACCTATGATGCATGAATCATGTGACTATAGGGAGGGGTATTTAAAGATGGTATTTGTGTTTAGGCATTTGATTGTGATGAAGTATTTTTATACGAAAGTGCTCAATCCTGTTGTGTTTTATTAAAGTACTGAAACTTGGGTTGGCCTGCATTTTTCATTCCTGGACCTTATTTGCTGGTTGTGGATTTTGTTGATTCCTGTTTGTTTACTTTCTAAGTTGGTTGATATATATTTTACTAACTTTATATTTCATTAACTTTAGATGCACATGCTTTAATATGAAAGTTTGAAACAGTACATTCAGGGTTAATTTATCCATTTATTTTAATCATGTGATCAAGGAGGGTTATAAAGGACTGGTGTGAAAACAGTTTTACTCTGATGATGCCCTAGGTATGGGCAAAAGTGCTAAGTCTGTTATTTTTATTTATTTGTGAATAAACGAGACCGCACTCAAGCAGTATTATTGGCTTGCCTTTTGAGTTTCTCTTATTCCTAATATAAATATGCTCAGCTCGCTGTATACAGCTACAAAAATGCTGTACAGAGATTTCATAAATAGCTCCGTGTATGCTGTGATGTCTACTGGATTTGGGAGTGCTTAGAATTTAGCCAAGATGTTGCTTAGTAGAAGCATAACACAAAATGAAACTTTAAGAACAAAAACACGAAGGAACCCAGACCTGTAAAAAAGTTTATTCATAAAAGTTATGCTCTTTCGTCAGTAGTACACAGTGACTTCATCAGAACAATTAAAGACCAAAAGAGATTGTTTTTATACACAACTAATACTACCTGACCAACATAATTAAGCTCAATTAAGTCAATCAATTTTCTTAAAAGAAATACAATAAAATACCAACCACATTAAGAATAAAATAAATAAAACATAAACTTTTCACTATGTTTTCCTATTAGAAGACATATATTGACAACTATAAAAAACTTTAGTCAAAACATATTATTACAGGTTAAAAATGTGTATGGAATTGCTCAGAGGCGATCTGTGCCTGACGTATAAAGCCATGTCCAACCCGGAATTAATGGAAATGCTGCACCTCAGAAAATCCAAATCCCATCGAGCTACGCGCTCGAGAGACTTGAACCTCAGCACTGAAATAAATAGGACATGCTGGAGGGACAGATTCATAACCCAGAGGCTCCCTTCACTCTGGAATAAAATCCCAGTCCAGGTTAGACAGAGTCCCTCATTGACTCTCTTCAAGAGGAATCTTGATGAGTGGATGGGAGATTGTAGGTTTACCCCGGGTATCACTTCTGTGTCACTGTTAGACAGAGGCACAGTATACTAACCTCGAAAAAGGGCATAGCAAAATTAATTTAAAATGGGTGGCGAAAGCCAAACACACTCTGGCTAGGCTTATAAATGCCCTAGGGCAGATAGCCTAGTATGAACCTATGAACCTATGAACCTATGAATGCGCATTCTGTACAGAATGCACATTCTATGAAATGACACATTCTGTACAAAGAACATTCTATAAAAAGAAGTCTGCTTTTAATTTTAAAACACTACTAATGGAAACTGTATCATTAATGCCTGGAGATTTCATACCATTACATGTCAATTGTCATTTTAACTCTTTGTACTCAAGATAAAGGTCAGATGGCTCACCTCTAGGTCCCAATTCAACCTGATCAATGGCAATAAACTTAAAATTATGACTGGGATATTTCTTCACATGCTTGGCCAGTGCATTAGTTTCTACCGTCTTCTGAATGTCATACACATATTGGTGGATTCTGTTTTTAAACATTTTTGTCGTTTTACCAGTATAAAAACAATTGCAGCCCTGGCACTTAGCTACATAAATAAACCCTTTACTAAAACAATATTTGTGGGTTAAACTAATTACCTCATAGTTTGGAAAACAGATTTCTTAACCCTGGAAAATATATTTACATTGTGGGCAGTGACCACATTTGACCATAGCCCTTATGTGGCTAAGTCTTGGCGTTCTCTCAAGCATGGTCTTAAAATAAACATTCTTTCTATAAACTTCCACTGGTTTATCATCTACCTTATTGAGGTGATCCTGGTCAATCCTAAAAATATCCCAGTTTTTAAATATGATAATTTTGATACCTTCAAAATGCAAATTGTATGGCATTACCAAGGCTTTATTAAAGTTGACTATTTTGTTTTGACATACAAGTTCTCCAGTCCTCATTCCTGACACACACCCATCAGTAATACCCAATAAAGGGAAAAAGTGCCCTTGTTGTCTCTTGATTTTAACCTTATCAAAAATGGGATCTAAATAAAATCACTTGGATAACCTCTTTTTACAAACCTATCCTGAAGGATAACACATTCATCCCAAAACTTAGTTTCATCACTAGTCATATGGGCCAATCTATAACAGTGACCTTTCACCAAAGACTTCTTTAGGTGAAATGGATGACAACGCTGGAAATGGAGCTTAGAATTCGAATACAAGGATTTCCTATATAAGGTAGACTCAAATTTCTTCCCAAGTTCTATCTTTGTAGAGAGAAACATCCAAATAATGAACCCTGTCTTTATTTACTTCCATCGTAAATTTAAAAAAAGGTGTCCTCGAATTTAAATAATGAAAAATCTGATCTAATTGATCCCTAGTTCCAGTCCAAAAAATAATGACCATCCAAAAATCACCCGTAAAAAGACCAATCATCTGAAAACTCAGAGGTAAAAAACAAGTTATTTTCCCATTGTTTTAAAACAATATTTGCAAAAAGAGGGGCACAAGCGGCCACTATTGCCACCCCCTTTTTCTGCCTGAAAAGCTGGATTTCAAAGTAATAAAATTGTTCTCAAGTACAGCTTCCATGAGGGTTCTAAGTATGAGGATCCTATTGTGATCAAGACCTGAATTGGCACATAAGAAATAATAAAACAAGCCCAGACCTTCATTATGAGGAATCACTGAGAAAAGATCTTGAATGTCGATGGTAACAAAAAACAAATTGTCAAAATAACATTAGTTTGAAACCTTCAACAAAAAAATCCCAGGAATCCTTGAACAGTTGTTTTATGTTTGCCAAGGATTCCTGTTGTATGATGGTCTATAAACCTGGCCAAGCAGAAGGTTTTAGCTGCTTTACCATCCACAATAGGTCTTAGTGTGTGTGTGTGTGTGTGTGTGTGTGTGTGTGGCGGGGGGGGGGGGTCACATATACACTTGTGAATTTTAGGGAAGCCGAAAATTGTGTGGCTTCTGGGAGACTCAACTTTCAAAAAATTAAGTTCAGCCAAACTGACCTAGTCATTAAAGACAAAGTTTTCTAACATAACATCATTCTATAAGCAATATTAATTTCATTAGCCAAAACCTCCACGTAAGTGTCAAGAGTATAAAATTGCCAACATCTTATTAATATAACCATTGATATCCATGACAAAAACAGGATCTACCAATATGTGTATGACATTCAGAAATGGTTAGACACTAATGCCTTGGCCAAGCATGTGAAGAAATATCCCAGTCATAATTTTAAGTTTATTGCTATTGATCAGGTTGATTTGGGACCGAGAGGTGAGCCATCTGACCTTTATCTTGAGTACAAAAAGTTAAAATGGCAATTAAAGTATAATGCTATGAAATCTCTGGGCATTAATGATACAGTTTCCATAAGCAGTGTTTTAAAATTAAAGGCAGACTTTTTAACCGGTAATATTATGTTGTGTTTATTAAATTTCTTTGTAGTTGTCAATATATGTGTTCTAATAGAATAGAATAATAGTGAAATGTTTATGTTTTATTTATTTTATTCTTAATGTGGTTGGTATTTTTACTGTGTTCCTTTTAAAAAAATTGATTGACTTAATTGAGCTTAATTATGTTGGTCATGTGGTATTGGTTGTGTATAAAAACAGTCTATTTTGGTCTTTATTTGTTCTGATGAAGTCAAGGTGTACTACTGACGGAGATGCTTAACTTATATGAATAAAAGGTGTTACAGGTCCGGGTTCCTTTGTATTTTTGTTTTTAAATGTTGCTTATTAGAGAAAAGTTAGCTTTCAAATATTTCCCAAAGGTTTTGGTTTTGCTGGAAGTCTGGATTTAAATTTTACTTCAAGTAATACTGCCTTAGGCTCAGATCTGATAAGCAAAGATATTACGCTGAGTTAGGAACATAGGCCCCCCACATTTGTGAGTACAAGATCAAAGATGTTTGTACCCCTGATAGGAGAGTGGACCAACTGTTCCAGAATGTTGGTACTAACAAAGTTTAGGAATCGCTGTGTGTGTGGCATAGGACTCCCAGTATTTAGAAGGGTGGTTGAGATCCCCATGAATATCATATTGGTTGAACAGTGAGGGACTCTAATACATTGACATAGGTAGTATGGGTTTTATGAGACATGAAGGAGGACCTATAGATTGCAAGGATATGATATGATACCCTGTTTATGGTGAGTTGCGCATTTATGAGTTCCAGTCGGTCATACACTTTAACTAGTCTGGATGTGAGATTATAGACTGAGAATATAGACTGAGGCTCTTTCCTTCCTGTGTAATTGTTGGTCTAAAGGTGTGAAAGGCGTTATGACATTGCACTGAGTGGGGGTACTCTCAGAGACTTTAAACCATATCTCCTTTACTACACAGATGTCTGCACTCTCCAGGAAGTGGAAGACTTGCAGGTATTGGAGTTTCTTGCTATGACCTCTGGCATTGAGCAGTACCATCTTCAGCTATCCCTTCATAGGTTCATTTAAGTCAGTAGGTTTATCAGTTTGGCATTGCTTAAAAAGGCACTATGGGGTGGAAAAGGTCTTTGCCAATATCAGAAAGCCTATAGGGGCTAAATGCAGACTATCCCTGGCAAAGCAGTGTGGTCTGTCAACCATGCTCTCCCTGGCTGTCAAATATTGTAGCCCCCTGGACTGACACCAGCAACTAAGCCAATTGTTAAAATAATTTTCTGTTCGTAACCTAGCATAATCCTTGGAGAAGATAGTATGCTGCTCAGTGCTAGGCTCATACCTGCCTGAGACACATAATCAGCAAGGGCAATTATGTCTCACTACATATAGTCAAGGGAGGGACATCTCAGGTCAATCACACTCACATGGACTATGACAGAGTCATACTGGTGCCTGTGGTTCAGTGACCCGAGTGTCTGTGTGACTTAATGGCTCCTTGTCCCTGAAAGGCAGCTAACCATGACTCCCTCCTTACTTAGTCTGGTGAGGGGGACATTTGTGTGCCTTGCTATACAATCACCAATGACCAGGAAATTCAACTGTGTGCTGGTTTGCCTTAAGGACTTAGCAGTGGAGGCATTGGATACAGTGTTATTATGTATATCTGTGGTTGGTGTTTTAACTGAGTGTTTATGTGATGGCTGAGGACCTTTTCTATGATTGTACTGTGCAGATGGTCTTAGTGTTTTAGGAAGATTACTTCTAAGTGCCTCTGCATAAGTAGTTTTTATTTGATGGAGCTTTAATCTGTGCAGTAAGCATAGTGCAGCTGTCACTGACAACCTCTATAGGATTAGTTTTGGTTGTATAAGAGAGCTTTGGCTCCCGCATTAAAGTGTATTTACACTTCTTGCATACTCATCTGTTTTATTAAGAATAAGTCAGTTGTCAGTGTACATGGGGCAATTGCTACAATGCCTCAGAATACCCATTCTCAACCAGACTGACCACAGAGAGAGTCCGGAAGTGCATATCCATGGCTACTGATCTACTACAGAGGAATGAGGAAAACATAAATAAATATTGAACAAGTCAATAAGACAAGGAACTTGATAAGCATTGCTCAATTATAAGCGAATGAGATACGCTAGTTAAAAAACAATCTGTCTAGACAGTAATGCCAAAAGAGTGTAGCCCACACACCTTCCTAATGTAAAATAACTGGTTTGGAGCCCAAGTGCTTAAAACAGAACAAAGACACTTTGAATAACAGGCACAATAAGCCTTCACCAGCAATTCTCAGCTCAGACGGGTGGAGGCTACCCTTTCCTACCACAAGTGTTTGGACCACAAACCTTAATGTATAATAACTGGTTTGGAGCCCAAGTACTTAAACCAGAATTAATACACTTTTAGAATAACACATACAATAAGCATTCAACCAGCAATTCCCAGCTCAGAAGGTGTAGACTATCCTTGCCCTTCATCCAAGAGTATAGTCCACAAACCTTCCTGATGTAAAATAACTGGTTTGGAGCCAAAGATTGAAAAAGACCCTGTGTCAGGTGAATCCAAGAAAGGCTCCCTGGCCAGAGAATATCTTGGGTAAGGTATTAAAGGACTGTGCTGAACTACTAAGTACTGTACTGATGGATATATTTAATGTCTCCCTCAGCCAAGTGAAGGTACTCAAGTGCTTTAAAAACACATACATTATACCACTATTAAAGAAAGCCACTCTCTCTAGCCTTAATGATTATAGACCAGTGACACTCATGTCCATTGTCATGAAAAGCTTTGAAAGGTTGGTTAAAAAAACACCTGATAGCAAACCTTCCAACAGCACTTGATCCACTGAAGTTTGCATACCATGCAAATTGCTCCATGGCAGATGCCATCTCTGTTGCACTGCATCTCAAGAATGGCACACCTAGAAAATAAGGACAGTTATGTCAGAATGCTGTTTACTGATTTCAATTCAGCATTCAGTACAGTCATCCCACAACAGCTAATAAAAAAACTTGCCCACTTAGGTGTTAATAACCACATGTGCAAGAATTCCTTAAAGAGCATAACTAACAACAAAGGAGTACCTCAGGGCTGTGTGCTAAGCCTGCTACTGCTTACCATCTTGGTCCATGACTGTAACTCCAGATTTAATACCAACCACATCTTTAAGTTTGGGGATGACACTACAGTTGTGGTCCTCATCAGCAAAAGACAAGAAAAAGCTTACAGGGAAGAAGTGAGTTCTGTAACTGACTGGTGTGCCAGGTATAATCTTGACATCAATGTCAGCAAAACCAAGGAGATCATAATAGACTTCAGGAGAGTTAGGTCTGATACATGTATAATTGTATGTATGTACAGTGGTGGCTGGTGACTTCAAATCAAAGGGGGGCTGCAGGAGACAGGTAAATGGGTGGGGTCAATGGAAAGGGGTGTGACCAACTAAAAAGGGGAGGAGCTATGTTCAAAACCAGAAAATCTGTAACTTTAGTTAAATACGCTGCCCTGGATGCCAAATTGTCATTATGAGAGTCCAATCAAGACAAAATGAAGTGAAGAAGAAAAAAATTATTTCAATGTATTGGCTGCATGACAGCTTACTTAATAGCTAGATGGAAACAAAAAGGTTGTGAGGCATGAAACAATAAATTACTTTTTAAATACATTACAGGAATGCCAGTCAAAATCAAGTATAAGATAAACAAGCAGCACTCAACTCAAACCACTTCTCCTTGCACTGCAGTTCTAACTATAATTTATATTCAACTTTATTAAAGCACCAAGCAACATGCTGAAAGTAGCAATCTCTGTGATACCCTACTTGTAAAAATGTTTCTTATCCAAAAAAGACCTGCTGCCTGACAACTATCTACTTGTTTCATGGGGAAAACATGATCAAAGTAAAAAATGAAAAGCAAACAAGAAACAAGCTCAAGATACCTTGCTTAAAGGATTACTGTACAGGTAATGGACCACACATGATAGATTGGCATTCTGTTTGATTTACGGGTAAAGCCTGCAAAGATGACTGCAAGTTTCCAACAAATGTAATGAGCTTCTTAAAATAATGTAATCCTTTCCTTTATTACAAATACTGTCATATGCATTTCAATACCCAAGGCTTATACATTATCTAGTCATATAAGTATTTTCTGCATGGCAACAACAGAAAGGCTTTCAATGTTGGCAATTCTTTAACAGTATGCTTATTAAAGCTTACTTGCATCTTACAATCTCAGACAAGCTTACCTGATGGTCATTAAAGCATTGCTACTTAAACACAGAGCAACAGGCACTTTCTGAGTAATAATAAGCATAAATCAACCATATAAAAATATGACAGAAACCAGAACATTCTGCAAAATCAAGGACAGATTAAAAGTAGCACTTGTGTCTGTCTTGGATGGGGGGATACTCTGCACATTTACACTGCATAACTGCTCCTTGCCTTGCTTGGACACATCCAGAGTCACTGCATGGGGGAGTGGGGTGCAACAAGTATGTCACAATTTGAAATGTCTCTGGATGACTGTGATGGCCCTGACACATTTCTCATACCTCTCAACTTCAGAACAAAAAATATGGACAGAGCCATACATAGAAGTGGGAACAAAGGCCCAAAAATGAGGACAATTTTTAAATATTGCCCTTATAAACTTAGAAAGATAATAGAATAGTAGGTATTGCATTAGTATGAATTTTCTGAAAGGTATGAAATCCGAAACTCAAATGTCTGTCATTATTTTCCAACTTCAGTCTTTAATGATTTGCCACTAATTTTCCAAAAAAAAAAACAATTTTATGAAAAATGGACCAAAAATGTGATGCAAAAATATAAAATAGCTACACAATACAGCTGGGAACCTGTCAAAGAAGGGACACTTTTGTAATATTAGTACTGCTAACTTGAGCAGCTGACAAAATAAAAGAATCTACATGCATTTCTGAAATAAAAGTAATCTATAACTCTGATTATTACAGTTATTTTTTAATTGTAAGCCCTCCACGTTTTCTTCCAAAATTGCCATTTTGTGGAGGGATTATTAGGGGAAGAGCAACATTTTGAGCCAAAATCGGGGACAGTTGAGAGGTTTGGATATGCCTAATTCTATAAAGCAATTTATTTGCACGTACCTCTCAACCTGTTAATGCAGGAAATCTGGACAAGGCCAAATATACTGGGGGAACATATACACAGTACTATAAATTAGGTTCATAGGTTCATAGGTTCATACTAGGCTATCTGCCCTAGGGCATTTATAAGCCTAGCCAGAGTGTGTATGGCTTTCGCCACCCATTTTAAATTAATTTTGCTATGCCCTTTTTCGAGGTTAGTATACTGCGCTTCTGTCTAACAGTGACACAGAAGTGATACCCGGGGTAAACCTACGATCTCCCATCCACTCATCAAGATTCCTCTTGAAGAGAGTCAATGAGGGACTCTGCCTAACCTGGACTGGGATTTTATTCCAGAGTGAAGGGAGCCTCTGGGTTATGAATCTGTCCCTCCAGCATGTCCTATTTATTTCAGTGCTGAGGTTTAAGTCCCTCGAGCGCGTAGCTCGATGGGATTTGGATTTTCTGAGGTGCAGCATGTCCATTAATTCCGGGTTGGACATGGCTTTATAAGTCAGGCACAGATCGCCTCTGAGCAGGCGGTATGCCACTGAGTAGAGCTGAAGTTTCTTTAACCGGGCAGCATACGGCATCTGTTTGAGCCCCTTGATGCTCTTGGTGAGGTACTTTTGGACAATTGACAGAATAAAAGGTCTTGCTTTAACATGCATTTTTCTGAAGGTTATGAAGTCTGAAACTCAGTGTCTGTCATTATTTAGTGACTTAATTCCTAAATTATTTGCCAAAAAAATGCACATTTTATGAGGAACAAACCAAAAATAAGAAGCAAAAATCTATTAATTCTGTGAAAATCTGGACAGTTGAGAGGTATAGTTCAGCCGGGGCTGTCTTTGAGTTTACCTCCCTTCCCCCTCACAAAATCATGGTCGAATGGAGCCTCCCCGCTGCAGCCACTCCAATGAACCATTACTTGGCTATTTCACCCCATTTACTATAAACACTAATGTGCATACTACTTTACTTCTACGATGATTTGGACTTCATTTGAAAGTTTTAATTTGTATTTTACAGCACAGACACTAAGACATCTGCTAAATAAAGCAATGCAATCTCACAATGAAAACAGACTTAGCATTAAAACTTCTCTGCCCTTGAAACTCACATTCATTGAAACAGCATTGAAACCTACATTCAAAGAAAATACATTTTGCCAGTGGCAGATAAAGATTAACTTTGGGCTGTTTTCAAATCATAGGCCCCTTGGACACGAAACATACATGTGGTCTTTGATACACCTTCCTGATTGTATTAAATTATATTCCTTGTACAATATAGTACAGTTTTTAGAGGGTGTTTGAAATTTGTTTTGAACATTTTTCCAGTAAACAACAAAACAAAATGCATGCACCAATAATGACAAAATTGCCCAATTCAGAAAATTTTTCCAGTAAACAACGAAACAAAACGCATGCACCAATAACGACAAAACTGCCCAATTCAGTACATCTCTATCATAAAAGTCTACTCAAACTTCTACAGTCCACCAGTATCAGTAATTATGCACAATCTCTGAAGAAGTAAAAGTCATCTAAATAATTCCACATTAAAGAAATCTGTAACTAATGAAGAGGTTGTTGCTAGCAAACAACTTTATATTTCATTGTTTCATCTGCAAATAAAGTGCCTGTAGCCCTTGAGAAATAAATTGCCTAAGTTGCATTAAAAAAACGATAAGCTAGTAATATTGCAATAGGGAATGGATGGCAAACTGATAACAGGTTCATAGTTACTAGGTATATTCACCAAAAAGGACTGCAGTATCCACCCCCCTTACAATACACTAAGGATTTGTATGCGGGTGTTAGGATAATACTTTTCTTATTGACGGCCTCTGTCCATAAGGGGGCCAGTCACCACTGAAGATCTTATCCTTACAAGAAGTGGGGATATGTGAAATTTGGCTGATGCCTTCCTTGGAGCTGACTCCTTGACTCAAGACACTTGTGACCATGGGTAAGAGGAACTGCACTGTCCTTGGCTCCATCTGCTGATTGGATTATACCCGTCATGGAATGGTGGACCAGGTTGGTCACAGATCACTGGTCTTGGCATTAGGAGATCCTTCCAACAACTCCTGTGTATAGTTACTAGGTATCTTCACCAAAAGGACTGCAGTATCCACCCCCTTACAATACACTAAGGATTTGTATGCGGGTGTTAGGATAATACTTTTCTTATTGACGGCCTCTGTCCATAAGGGGGCCAGTCACCACTGAAGATCTTATCCTTACAAGAAGTGGGGATATGTGAAACTTGGCTGATGCCTTCCTTGGAGCTGACTCCTTGACTCAAGACACTTGTGGCCATGGGTAAGAGGAACTGCACTGTCCTTGGCTCCATCTGCTGATTGGATTATACCCGTCATGGAATGGTGGACCAGGTTGGTCACAGATCACTGGTCTTGGCATTAGGAGATCCTCCCAACAACTCCTGTGTTGAGATGCTATGATTCCCTCTTAAAGAAGTTTGATTGGACCCAAAACCTTTCTCAATTAGCATATCAAAAAGTCTAGATCCGCCTTTGCCACTAGAGCTTGTAAAAATTCCTCAAAACATTCTTCAGCTGGCAGATTCACTGCATTAACTCATTCCCTCCAATTCAGCACTGGAAGTTTGCATAGTAACTTCCAATGGACAGAGCCTAACCTTTTTGATAGAAACAAATTATGCCTTCGCATTTCAAATAGATGTTATTATATCTGGGACCATACGGGTTACTAAAGAAGTGTAAATGGCAAACTATTCAGCACAAACTATTTTTATAGTGGTAGTATTCTTTAGGTTCTAGGTCTTAAACTGTATTTTATAAATCATAGTAAACATGGTAATTATTAAGTTTGTAATCATTTGTAAACAACTTACAATATCTCAGCAATCATTCATGTATACACATATTGTAAGCAGCATTTTGTTTGTCCAGCAGAGAGTTTTAAAATGAGGATAGGAAGTTCTGTCTGTGCATCTTGGTTGTTGAGATATTTAGAAAGCATGACATATATGACAGTATATATATAGATACTATACATACCTCTCAACATCTCAGATTGAGAAATCTGGACAAAGCTATAAATAATGGTGAAACAAAGGCCCAAAAATAGGGTCACTTTTTAAATATTTCTCTTACAAACTTAGAAAGTTGATAAAATGACAGGCTTTGCACCAGTATGAATTTTCTGAAGGGTATGAAGTCTGAAACTGAAATGTATGTCATTATTTTCTGACTTTAATCCTCAAAAATTTGCCAGCAACCTACAATTTTATGAGAAAAAGAACAAAAGTATGAGGACAATTCTGGATATTCTCTGAAAATCTGTACATTTGAGAAGTATGATATATTAACAACAATTAATATCACTTTACCTGCACTAGGCAAAGGTCTACTATCAACACAAGTGTGTTTGCCATTGTGTAAGCTTTAAGATGAAGTATTTTAATACATTACCGTTCGATTCTCAGTTAGAGCATCTTCTGTGTAGCGACATGGGTGAATGGGCGTTCCTTCGTTGAAGGTTGTGCATTAGGCCCGGCAAGCCAGCACGTAGAACTCTACTGCCAATCATTAGTGGACCGGAGTTCCGCTGTTGCGACCCCTAACTGGGAAAAGCTGAAAGACACAACAAAATGTAGTGTGATTTTGAAATGATTAATGCAAATATGACCAAGCAATATTTGACACCTAGGAGTCAATAGGATGTAACTGCTGAAACACCTACAAGTGTCACCCATCTCTAATGAGATAACTTCTCCCTTATGGCCTCTAATGTATCATTACCTTCACTGTCTAAGCCAGCTGACTGTGCTCGCTAAATTACTTGAATACATGTAGGCCATTCTTGCATTTCCTTTCCTAACTTCCACCACATTTTTGGGTATAATTTCGGTAACTAGGTGTTCATTCTCAAGATTTAGAGGACATCTCTCCCTATTTCCTGCATAACTTGATTGGTTCTGCATGGTTTTCAATTTAGAAAACAAGCCTTGCCCAGTGGGATTTAAATGTTTGAATTGCAAATGGACCTGAAAAAATGGATTAATATTAATAAGCACAAATACAAACAGTGTAGGCACTTTGAAAATAGCTGGAAACCAGGTTTATTGTAAAATCACGTTGTACAAGTGCTTTCACCTGCCCAATGCAAGACTTTTTCAAGTAACAACGTGATTTTACAATAAACCTGGTTTTGACCTATTTTCAGTGTGCCTGGACCGTTTGTATTTGTGCTTACTGGTGATTGGATTCAACGGTTCCTGCTATTCCTTTGGGATTAATATTAATGATGAGGAGAAAAAGGAGAGGGGAAGGGGGTGTATACGTAATATCAATGTACACCACATAGACAAATTAAGATTATTAAAGAGGTCAATTAAAGTGATACTCAGCAATCCCCCCTCTCTCTTACATTTCTTTTTATATAAGCATCATTGACAGCATGCTGGTAACCACTTGATTTTCAGGTATTTTTGGAGAATGATACTGCAATGAAGAAAGAAAAAAACTCTGTACTTGTGAATGTATGATTAAAATTATGAAACTGTAATCACAGGTTCATAGGCTCATAGGAGGTTAAGAGGCTAGTGGCACTAGAGTCTTTACAAGCCTAGCCATGTTAATCCAAAGTATCCCCATTTATTCTTCTTGGGTAGTTCATAGAATGAATTTATGAGTAGATTGGGTCTGTGATCAACACCAGCTGCTCCTGTCCATGAGGGACATGGGTGCCACCCCAGAGGTGAATTTCTGGTCTTCCATCCAATTATCTAGGTTGCATTTGAATAGGGTCATTGATGAGCTCTGATTACATGAATAGGGAGTCTATTCCAGAGAAGCAGCAGTCTCTGGGAGATGTCTGTCTCTCCAGCATGATCTGTTAATGTCACAAGCTAGGTTGAGATCTCTAGAGTGACTGGTTCTTGAGCCATTTGACTTGCAGATGTGCAGCATTTCCATTATGGTAGGATTGGAGATTGCCCTATAGATCATGCACAAGTTACCTCTCAGAAGCCTATAAGATACAGAGTAAAGTGACAGGGCGTTCAGCCTGTCCATGTAGGTAATGGTTTGGAGTCCCTGTATTTTCTCAGTGAGAAACATCTGAGGTCTCTGCAGTTGCTGCAGGTGTCTGGTGAGGTACATGCAAAAGGGTACATTATACGCAATTAGTGATCTGATGAGGGTTGAATACAGAGGAGTTATAACATCCTTTGACCTGGATGATATCCCCTGCATATGAGGTGCACTACATAGAAGGCTTTCCTTATCACCATGGAAACTCAGTGGTCAGAGTTCAGATCTCTATCAACCCATGTTCCCAAGTCTTGCACCACTTGGTTGAAACTCAGGGGGTGCTGTCAATATTGTAATTTGTAGGGAATTCTGTTTTGCCAAAGGGAATAATAATGCATTTTTTTGCATTTAGGTTTATGTTTATTTTAGCCCTTCTTGTAATATGTTGACATCGTTGAGGGACTCAGTGATTGCTCATCAGTGAACTTGGTAAGCCAAACGCCATCTACTTTGGCCTGGACTTTTGAGAAACAGATGCCAACCAGTAACTGGCCCAGCACAGACCCCTGTGGTACTTCACTGATGACTGGTCTACTGGTGGAGGTGAAGTCACCAATTTTGACAGTGTGTCTTCTGTTGGTGAGCCAATTGACTACCCATCTAGTAATGTGCTGGTTATTCCCTATCTGGGAGAATTTTATCAGTGATGCCAGAGTAGGAAATTGTGTCAATAGCCTTGGGAAGGTCAAGATAGGCTGTGTACACTGTCTTACCTTCATCCACGGCTTTGGTGACATTCTCAAAGAAGTCTGCCAGGTTTAATATGCATGATCTGCCCTTAGTAAAGCCAGTTATCTACCCTTAGCAAAGCCAATTATAAATATGTTTTCCTGGGTGGGGTTAAATCAGTATTAGAGAAATAAAAATGCAGGATGTGGTGAGAGAACTCTGAACTCCCATATCAAAGGTAGAGATTTAACATTGTCACTAACAGAGGTGCCAGTGAAAAACGTCACCCTGTGGTGCAAGGTATCAGGTTAAGTGCTCCTTTACAGAACACTGCAAAAGGGAGAGGGCTGGAAGGAGAGGATTGGTTCTGAAAAAAACTGATCTCTGTCATGCAAGCTGAAAGCTGAACCTGAAACCTAAAACTGAAACCTAAAACACTCTCCCTCCAATGATTATTGTGAGGTATGAATAGCGATGTGGCTTAAGAATTATTTCTGGCATAAACTGAGGTATATATCTGCCATACACCTATATTAACTAGACCTGTCTATGGTGCGAGAAGCACTCCACCTGTCTGAAAGAATAAAATGTGAAGTCAGGAAAGACAGGGGGTAGGATTTACGTAGGCTTGCACGGAGTCTAAGAGTAGTGTAAGACTCCATGCAGCCCTCGCGATCCAGGAACAGCCCGAAATTCCATGTAAGAGACCAGCTAAAACGTCTCTTACACGGACTGGGCGTGGATATGCTAATCACCTCACTTGCAGCCGAAAGGCATGCAAATGAGGTAGATTAGCGATCCACGAAGCACAAACCAGCCCGTGTAAGAGTCGTGTTAGCTGCAGAAATGTACTCAGTTGAAAACTGAGTATGTTTCTGCAAATAACACAATGGAGCCATGTCAGCTCCAAATAAAGGGTGCATATGTGTCAGGCAGCATGCCAATGGCCAAATATGTGGCCATTGGCAAGGTACCCCGATGCAAATATGAGAAATAAATATTTTTTTTTTTTCGGCTATCGCCGATGTTTAAATGCAGCGCAGCCCCACGCAAATGGGCTGCGCTATATAAAACATAAAAATGAAGGTTATAAACCCCCAAATGTGGGTTTTGTGCAATACATGGATTTACAATGCAGGGACCAGCAGACCAAAAACAACATGGCCACCGTTTAGTGGTTGCTAAGGGGGGAAGCTGAGTCTAAGACATGTAACTAAGCATTAGTAGGCAATCTGATGTAAATGAGTGTTAGGATACTGAATCCCACTGTCACATAGCAAATGAGCACATTCTGAGTAGTGTAAGAGTTACATAAGGGGGAGGAACAGAGTAGGAGATAGGTGACATCACAGGAGGGAATGACAGAAAGAAATGCAGTTCATTGGAGGTCAGTGTTACATGACAGATATCAGACACATATCATGGAAAGAGGAGTGCCACAAGATAAGCATGGGAAAGTCAAGAAATGGAAGGTTTACACTGTTGCCAACACCAAAGTTTCTTGCTGGGCATGCATGCGCATGTGTGCGCGCCAGGAGGCACGTGTAGGGCAGTGTGCGCGTGTGTAAGGCAGACTGAGCATGTGGGAGCCTGTTGGCAGACTTGTAAGACTGTTTGCGCTGGAGTGTGTGCGTTTTAACCCGAATAAGTAGATTCTGAACTGTGTAAGCATGTGTGCGCATGTGTAAGCCACTGTGAGCGTGTTTCCGCTGGTATGCGCATTGCTCCCCCCTGAGGAAACAGAAAGGAAAAAGGAAGCAACAGAATTAGTAGGAAGCTAGCAGGGAATACTGATGGAGCTAGCAGGTGAAAACAATTAGAAGCAGGCAATTACACAGGCAGAATAGTAGCCCAGCCCAGCACTTAAAACTCTTCAAACAGCAGTGTAGGATGTTTCTCTCAAGAGACACTGCAAGACAGGAGTAAGCTATTAGAAGTGAAAACTGAAAAAGCTTAACTCAGAGCAGACATGCTAGGGGCTGCCATAGCTGTCATAAGGAGACATAGGTGACTTGCTGATTGTGGTGACAATGCAAATGGTGCCAGACAACCCACAGTGAGGAGACGGAGAAGAGTGTACAGGCCCAGGGTCACCTACCACGGGTTACATTAGCTGGAGATAGTGGAGCGCTATAGAGTGGATAGAGACCTCCTGCAGCAAATAGTGGAGCTGTGCAGGCCACACCTCACACACAGAACCAACAGAGGGGAACCCATCCCAGTGGAAACCAAGGTATGTGTTGGCCTAAGAATACTAGCAACAGGTACCTTCCAGAGACCAACTGGTGATATGACGGGGATATCACAGGCATCAGCCTCCAGGGTACTGCACCAGTTCCTGGATGCCATGTCAGCACATGTCGGTGATCATGTATATTTACCCAATGCCCGTGAGGTATTGGCCAGCAATATGCGTCTCTTCCAGCAAATAGCGGAATACACTGAGGTAGTGGGTGCAATAGACTGCACGCACATACGCATCAAAGCACCAGCCGGTGAGCAGGGTAAGGCTTACATAAACCGCAAGGGCTTCCCCTCCATCAACTGCTGGGTCGTGTGTGATGCCCAGGGCATAATAATGAATGTGTGTGCTGGCTGCCCTGGGAGCTACCATGATTCCCATATCTGGCATTTGACGCAGCTGTACCAGACATTTGCCAATGGGGACATCCCACATGGACACCTAGTGGGGGATGCAGGTTATGCACTGGAGCCGTGGCAGATGACACCCATCAGAAATGCACACACACCTGAACAGGAATGCCATAATGAGGCACACGCACAAACACGTAATGTAATAGAGTGTGTGTTTGGGCTGCTCAAGTCATGGTTCCGGTGTCTGGACACATCTGCTGGAGCCTTGCAGTACTCACCAACTGCATGTACCCAAATTGTCATGGTATGTGCTATGCTACATAATATGATCTTGTGAAAACAGCTGCAGCAGGACTAGCAGAGGGCCGGGCCAAACAGCCCCCCACCATTGCCAAGGCCATCACAGGCAGAGTGTGACTCGGAGGAGGAAAAACCTGAGCCTGCCCCAGTAGGCAGAAGGAGGTGTGCCCAGTATGCCTTGGCCTTGGTAAAGAGACAATGCATAGCACATACACTGGCTCAGTAGGAACCCTGGGAATGATACCCCTCTCTGACTCACTCATATAATAACAGGGATGCCTAAAATGACATAACCTGCTCTCAAACATGTACAGGGAGTGTAGTATGTGCATCCGACAGAGGCAGCCCTGCAGCACTACCTGAGGCATGATTGCCATGTGTTAAGCAATGTAACACCATGTAGTATATGCAAGCTTGATGACCCTGACTAACATCCTACCCTCACCAAGCATGATGCCACCATATGAAGATGAGATGATCAATTGCAATAATTGGCTGAAGTATTGCTGTTAGTCAAAGGGGATCCAATGTGTGCCAGCCTGGGATGACATGCTGAGCATGACATGATGCGCCACCTGCTAGGGGTGGCGTGCACCTATCAGTCCTGGCCTTATGGATACTGGCAAAGGCTGTTGTTACCCACAGCATGCCTTGAATAGGTAAGGCTCAAAACACAAACCCACCTCCATAGGTATTACAAGGGATAAGAACCTAGATGTAATGCTACCCAATGCCAGAAGTCTAAACAGCAAGATGCATGCAGTCTAAACTCCCCCAGTATGGAGAATGTTGATATCTGTCCTGTAACATAAAACTGGGTCAAGGCTCACAACAGCACCCTAACACTACCAGGTTACACCTCATACTGTGCTGTACAGCCTCAAAACATGGAACAAGCTACAAAAGGAGGGTGACTAGCAATAATTGTCAAGGATAACCACACCCCCATGTTGGTACCACAACAAGAAGCAGCATGGACTAGCCATGATCAGGTAACAGTGGCTAAAACTGCCTCCCAGTTTATAGCCTGCTACAAACTACCATCCTAACACCAGGAACTGCACTTGGCCTATGTTGGAATACATGAATATATCAAGCCCTCCAAACCACATTATATTGGGTGACTGAAAATACCCAAACATAGACTGGGAGCATTATTCTAGCTCCAACACCCTAGGACAAAGGTTCCTAGAATCCATAAACCAAAATGCCCAAGATCAACGTACCACTCCCACAAGAGGGGTAAGCATACTGGATGTGATAATCAGCAACATGGGTACTGGATGGCAAGATGAGAAGTGTATCCCTCACTGGTAAGATCAGACCATAGAATAATCACATCGGATATACACATCCTGACCACAGTCCCTGGCCAGAAAACCACAGTGAAAAACATGTTTAAAGCAAATGTTGCACTCCTCCAAACTGATGTGGAATCCATTAAAGCCCCTGTGCAGGTGCAAAATATGGGCCACACCTCAGAACCTGTTATACAGGCATTCCATGAAACTGCCAGGAATGCATGGATTATGCAATCCCAAATAAAACCAAGACACAATGCCATACATGCAGGCATCTGGCATTCTGGACCCCAGCAATTACCAAACCATACAAGAGAATGAGGAGGCTACTACATAATAGAGCAAACCTAAAAAGGGAAGTAATCTCTGATCAGTAGTATAGCAATAAAATATGTCCACTCATACAATCCACTAAAGCCAACTACAACAAGTTGAATCTGTGAATCTTGAGGCAATGTTACACCTGCCCCATGTACACAGACAACCCTCACCTCCCCCAAGAAATACAAATATATGTGAGAGATGTAACCATTTATCCAAACTGGAGGCTGAGCTCTCTCAACTCAGTACTGTCAAAACTAGTCAGAAGGTAAAGGTAACCACACACACCACAAACCCAGTCTCACATAGACCTATCACAACTGCAAACCAAAGACATAAACACAGAAAAACATTCCCAGAGGCTCTAATTACAAACACACCACATCAACAGAGGCCTCCAAAGCAGACACCCAAGCAACCACTACCTCCAAACATAGCACATGCAACACATAGTACACAAAGCTGGTGTGCCAAACAGTCACAGGCCAGAAGGAGAAACAACATGCCTGATACAGTTGTAATAGGTGACTCCATAGTCAGACACACGGCTGTCCCGCTCACCAGACTGAACAAGGGAAAGGGTACAGTAAGCTGCATGTAGGCTGCTACAATACGCCACATAACACAAGTACGCAGGTCACCCCAAAGCAAGTAGAAATATGATGCAGTCATTGTCCATGCTGGCATGAATGACCTGAGATATACCTCCCCGGACTACATAAAAAGAGACATAGATGAACTCTCCAATTATGTAGTCCAGGCCGGTATGACACTGACCTTGTGCAGCATCCTACCCTCACCAAGAATGATGCCACAGTACAAACACAGAATGATCAGCTTTAACAAATGGCACAATTACTGGTGTCATTCCAAGGGGATCCAATGTCTGTCTGCTTGGGATGTCATGCTTGACAAGCCACGCTGCTGTGCCAGGGATGGCTTGCACCTGTTACCCCTGGGTGTCTGGATATTGGCTAAGGCTCTTGCCACCTCCATAGAGCCTTTTGTAGGCAAGGCTGAAAAGACTAACCCACCTCCCTAGAAAACATAAGTGGAAAGAAACATAAGGGTAATGCTGCCCAATGCCAGACGTCTAAACCTCAACATACATGCTCCCGAGGCCCTCCCCAGTATGGAGAACATTGATGTCCATGCAGTGACAGAAACCTGCATCAAGGCTCCTGACAGCACACTAGCACTACCAGGTTATACCTCATATCATGTGTTATGGCCCCAAAACCTGGACCAAAACATAAAAGGAGGGGGAGTATCCATATTCAGCACAGATACCCACACGTCCAGTTAACTGACAATGCACGAAGCATCGGAGACCACCCATGTGCAACTAACCATAGGCAAAACTGCTGTACAGTCCATAGCATGCTACAGACCACATTCTCACACACAGGAACCCCACTCAGCCGTCCTGAAGACACTGGACAGTATGAATGTCTCACCAAATACCAAACAAGGTACTCACAAATTACCACATAGGTGGTAATCCATTATGTATGGAAGGAGTAATCAGGGACCTAGGGACACAAGTGGACAGTAACCTGTCATGTGACACTCACATTGCCAACGTGGCTAGGAAGACCATATATATTGGCCACCTTATCATGAAAGGATTCACATCTACATCAACAGACGTCATTGTGCCCCTATACTGTTCTCTTATCAGGCCCATAATTTAGTACAATGCCTCATTTGGGATGTACCTTACCCGACACCTGCAGCAGTTAGAAAGACCTCAAAGGTACCTCACCAAGAGGATAAAGGGTCTCAAATATATGTCATATGCTGCCTGGCTGTAGACACCCCAGCTGTATGCAGTCACATACTGCCTACACAGAGGCATTGTATGCCTGTTGTACAAGGCCATGTCCAACACAGGATTAATGGACATGCTCCACCCCAGAAAACCCAAATCCATCGGAGCTGTGAGAGTGAGAGATGTCAACCTCAACACATAATGAAATAGGATGTGCTGGAGGGACAGATACATAACCCAGAGGCTCCCTACACCCTGGAATGGAATCCCACTCCATGTTAGGCAGAGCCCCTCACTGACTCTCTTCAACAGGAATCTTGCCAAGTGGATGGGTGATCGTAGATGTACACTGGGGGTCTTCACTGTGTCACGTCCAGACAAAGGCACAGTGAAGTAAATCCTAAATGCCCATAATATTCACATAGCAAGGGGTGGCAAAAGCCACACACACTCTGGCTAGGCTTATAAATGCCCTAGGGCGGATAGCCTAGTATGAACCTATGAAACTACGAAGATACAAATTGTACAGGACACTAAGGATAATAACAAGGCTTTCTTAACTGATGGTAGGAACCTTGTTGGGAATTCACAGATATGCTCTGAATCACTCAAATATTACAAACAACATACCAAACACACACACATATTGCCAAAATCCAACCTGACAGGTGCAGTGCAACACCCCCCCCCCAAAATGCCAAATATCTATCCCAGCAGAGTGCTGGCCCCCTGACACTGCAGATGCTGAGGTAACATCCAGCATCTACAAAGCAAAACACACAGCATCAATGGTACGAGATGGTGTCCTGGGCTGAGTCCAACATGGACTCCAAGAAGAATGGAATGCCAAATAACACTACTGCTCAATGTCAGCCTTACCACAGCATATGTACCCAAAGAGCAGTGTACAACAACAGTGGTCCTTCTCCACAAAGGTGTTGCCTGAATGGATACTGCAAACTACCACCCCAGAATCCTGACAAGCTTGCTCTGCCAAGCTATGGAAAGGATCAGCATGTACCTCAGACATAAAGATATTGGGGACCTACTGACACTGGACCCTACCCAGTGTGGCTTTCTTAAGTGCAGATCCTGCCCCTTAAACACGTTTGACTCATATGAAACAGTCATTAAGGTCATTGATGAGGGGAATGTGGTCCACACAGCCTAGCTGGACCTTGCAAAAGGCTTCCATACAATACCCCACGTGTTCATTATAGATAAGCTCACCAGCTTAAATATAAACCCCTATGTCAGTAGAGGGGTTGCAAACCAGACCAAGGACAGAACTGACATGGTCAGAAATGCTGCAGCCATGTCAGACTACAAACCGGTTATAACTGGCATCCCACAAGGCTCGGTCCTGGGACCTCCCTTGTTTGGTATATATGTCCCATAGGTACAGGCCAACATGGAAGGACTGTGTCTGAACAAGTTTGCAGAGGACTACACACTGGCCACCATATCTGACCCTCCAGCTGACACAAGCATCCCACAAAAGTGCCACATAGAAACAGACAACTGGTGTCATAGCCATGTCAGCAAGCTAATTGCAGAAAAGTGTATAGTCAACCCCTGTGTATATGCAGTAAGTGCCCAACAATTACCACATAGGTGTTAACCCATTAAGTACTTAAGATGTAATAAGAGACCTGGGGACACAAGTTGATAGATATCTTGCATTGTGCAAGCATGTGGCTGTAGTGGTTACAGAAACATACCATATACCCACCTAATCATGAAGGTAGTCAGATCTAGATCAGGGGAGGTCATTGTGGCTCTGCAGTCATCCTTCATCAGCGTCACAATTGACTACAATAGCCCCTGTGGGATGTACCTCAGCAGACACCTCCATCAACTGGAAAGACCCCAAAAGTACTTCACCAGGAGTATCAAAGAGCATGAAGAGATGCCATGTGTTGCCTGATTAAACAAACTGCAGCTCCACACACTGCCATACTGCCTGCCCACAGGCAAGCTGTGCCTAATGTATAAAGCCATGTCCAAGCTGGAATCAATGAACATGCTGCACCTTGTACAATCTGAATGGCAGTGAGCTATGCACATGAGAGACCTGAACCCCAGCACTGACATACATAGGACAACCTGTACTGAATGATCCATAACACAGAAGCCACCCCCACTCTTGAGTAAACTCCCAGTACAGGTTAGCCAGAGAGTCACTCATCGACTCTCCTCAAGAGGAATCTTGATGAGTGGATGGGAAATGGTAGGTTTATCCTGGTTATCACTGTTATGTCACGGGTAGATGGAGGCACAGTATACTAACCATGACATATGTCATGGCAAACTCCAGTTACAATGTGTGTCGAAGGACAAACACACTCTCTGACTAGCATTAGAAATGGCCTAGGGCACATCGCTAGTGTTTGCCAATGTCCACCTATGTTGTGGAATACACTACCAATGTTGGACAAGCCTGGTTTAAGTAGTCCATATCTGAACATAATGCAACATGGTCATATGTGCACAGCTGGCCCCTAACCAGCCTGTTGTGCTCACTATGAAAATTTAAAGCAGTGATAGGACTAAAGCCCAGGATACTCTCCACCACAGTGAAAGTACTGAACCAGTACACTATATGGTAGTACAGTGTTAGGTCAGTATGAAAGGATGTTGACAACTGTATGCAAAGTATGCCATGCAAACCCTGCAGGCACAGTATAATCCCTGTTGTGTTCAGACACAAAGCAGTTGGCCAGTAAGTACACAACATGACACCCAACACACAACCATAAACGTGAGATATTGTTGAAGTTCACACTCATCCACAAATGTGGTGGACTGCAGAGTTCAACATATGGAAAGCTCACATTGGGCATGCTCGCACACTTTGATAAATGAGACATATGTCAGACAACATGCCATGGAATGCCTGAACTGGGCATGCTCACACACTTAGGCCATATCAAAGTTTAGCAGTTGGCCACACATATCTGGTATTTGTACGTGTTATTCCAGGAACCAACCACATTACAGCAATCTGCCCAGTGCACACAGTTAAATGACTACAGAGACATAAGTGATATAGTGGATCCCTCTCATATTCAAACATCTTCCACAGATACACAAGTTGTTCATAGAAACAGGGAATGCTATGGCAATAAAGACCTGCAAACAGTCTATCAGCAAAAAATATTGTGCATCTGACAATTAAACATATGGGTGTAGAGGTCAGTACTAGGCTGTTTGCCCTAGGGAATGAAAGCTTAGCCAGAGTGTGCTTGGCGTCTGCCTCCCCAGTACAGTAGGCTACTGTGCCACTGTAAAGTAGGTCACATAAGGCACCGTTTGAGGCTAGTGTGCTGTGCCTCCATCAAGCAGGGACACAGTGGAGATCCCAGGGGTTGAATTTGCTATGCCACATCCATGTTGTTGGTGTGTGCTGGAAGAGGGTTGGTGAGGACCTCTAACAGTAAGTGGGCATCAATAACAGACTGAGGGGAGCCTTATCTGCAGTGTCTGGACAATTTCACTGTCAACACTTTGTCGTGACGATTATGAGGGATTGAAGTGTCGTGCCAGTACTGTTCAGAGATGTCCTCCCTCTGTGGGCTACTGCTCTGCAATGTATTAGCTTACTCCATCTGTTGGACAGCTCATATATGTCTGGTGTACACCACTGTTGTGGAGGAGTCATGGGTATATTTGGGATAGCATGATCAATGCAAACCTTCCACATGCTCATAGAATGCAATTGTCAAGGATTATGCAGAGTGGCCTGTATACTCCCCCAGCATGGGTCCTTTGAAGTCTTCCACATCAGTCTTCAGAAGTGCAAAGTCTGCTTTTGATAAATACACTTTGTTTGCAGTGACAACCTTGCCTGGGGGTGGGGATGGGATATGGATGTCAAGGGAAAGGTGGGTATGGTCAGATATCAACAATGGTGGTCTACCTCTGGTGTGGAACAGTGACTACCCATGTTGCAGATGGTCAGGTGCAATATGTATTCCCCCTTGTGGCTGTGGTGAGTGGTCCTGCCATAGCACATGGCTCACAAATTGTAGTGGCTGTAGGGTAATGTTGTAGAGGCCTGAGTAGTTCCCACACACAATATACCTGTACCTGACGTTAACAACTGGAATGGTGTATGTGAACACCTTCATATCTTGGCACTGTTCCCAGGGAAGCAAAGTGTATGTCCTGGATGTGGGAGGGGTGATCTGAACTGGTTGTGTTGTGTGTTACAGGTCCTGTGGTCACGAAGCATGGTATAAAACATAACCTGCCAGTGCTGATGTGCATATCTGACCCTGAAGTAGGTGGCTGCAAATGCATATATATGCTATCCCCCACCTGACAGGTAGTAATAGATGTACATACCTCTGTATAAATAATGATGTCAGCACCCTATAAATACTGCAGGTGAAGAACAGATGCCCAGTAATTCGGATAGTGCACTCTGCTAATGCGTCTCCCTCAAGTGTCAGAATATAGTTAGGTAGGGGTTTGAATCCTGCAAATGCTCAGTGTGGGTGAGCAGGGTTGGTGTGTGTGCGAGAAATGTCCCTTTTGGAAACTAGGAGAACACACTACAGGATGCACATTCCCCTTTCTAAACACTGATGATGTCAGCACCCTATAAGTACAGCAGGAGAAGGGAAACCTCCCAGTAATGTGAGTAGCGCACTCCGCTAATGCGTCCATCTGGAGTGTCATAACATAGTTAGGTAGGGGTTTGAATCCTGCAAATGCTCAGTGTGTGTGTTTGAATGAGGGGGGTTAGTGTGTGAGAGAAATGTACCTTTTGGCAACTAGGAGAAGACACTAAAGGATGCACATTCCCCTTTCTAAACACTGATGATGTCAGCACCCTATAAGTACAGCAGGAGAAGGGAAACCTCTTCATAATGCAAATAGCGGGCTCTGCTAATGCGTCCATCTCAAGTGTCATAACATAGTTAGGTAGGGGTTTGCATCCTGCTAATACTCAGTTTGGGTGAGGGGGGTTAGTGTGTGTGCAATTCTGTGTAAGAAAAATGTCCCTTTGGCAACTAGGAGAACACACTACAGGATGCACATTCCCCTTTCTAAACACTGATGATGTCAGCACCCTATAAGTACAGCAGGCGAAGGGAAATCTCTAAGTAATGCGAATAGTGCGCTCTGCTAATGCGTCTGTTTGGAGTGTCATAACAGAGTTAGTTAGGGGTTTGAATCCTGTAAATGCTCAGTTTGGGTGAGGGGGGTTAGTGTGTGTGCAATTCTGTGTGAGAGAAATGTCCCTTTTGGCAACTAGGAGAACACACTACAGGATGCACATTCCCCTTTCTAAACACTGATGATGTCAGCACCCTATAAGTACAGCAGGAGAAGGGAAACCTCCCAATAATGCGAATAGCACACTCCGCTAATGCGTCCGTCTTTAGTGTCATGACATATTTAGGTAGGGGTTTGAATCCTGCAAATGCGCAGGGCGTGTGTTTGGATGAGGAGGGTTAGTGTGTGTGCAATTCTGTGTGAGAGAAATGTCCCTTTTGGCAACTAGGAGAACACACTACAGGATGCACATTCCCCTTTCTAAACACTGATGATGTCAGCACCCTATAAGTACAGCAGGAGAAGAGAAACCTCCCAGTAATGCAAATAGTGCACTCGGCTATTGCTAATGCGTCTATCTTGAGTGTCATAATATAGTTAGGCAGGGGTTGGAATCCTGCAAGTGTGGGGTGTGGGGTGTGGGGTGTGGGGTGGAAGTAGGATGTGTGGAATTACATGTGTGAGAGAACTGACCCTTTTGGCAACCAGTACAACACACCAGTTGCTGCATATTCCAATCTCTACACAGAGATGATGTCAGCACCCTACAAGTACAGCAGAAGAGGGCAAATCTCCCAGTAATGCAAATAGCACGCTCTGCTACTGCGTCTCTCACTACTGTGATAGCACAGTTAGTTATGGCTTTGAATTTCACAAATGCCATGTGTGTTTTTGTCACACAGAATGCCCATGTGTGTGGGTTGTTGTTCACAATAATGCATGACATCGATTAAACCAGTAATGGCAATGCACACAGATGATGTATGTGTGTGCCAAATACACATATATACCTGTGACCTTCAATAGTTCCCATGTCTGACGTCTGTCACATGTGAATACATGGTATTTGCACTGGATAACATTATGACTGTGGTTTTCTGTGCGGGTGCTGCATGTGGCATGTGTATATACAGTGTGAGTTGTATATGGTATCATCCTAGCAGCGAGGGATACACATCTGGTCTGGGGCATATAGTCTACATGTTGTTGATGAACAGGTGCTGCATGTTTACACCTGTTGGAGTGGTAACAAGTTGTTCCATAGCAATGCAGTGACTACATGCTAGGAACCATTCAGCTAGGGTGTTGTAGCTACAGTAATTCATCAGCATTCAGTAATACTTCAGCATTCTTGGTGAGGGTATGATGCCAACCAAGGTCAGGGTCATACCAGCCTGTGCCACATGTTCAGAGAGCCCTTCCATGTTCCCTATCATGTAGTCCAGGGAGGTACATCACAGGTCAGCCATAGTGGCATGGACAATGACTGAGTCATATGTGTCCATGCCTCTGACTGACCTGTATGCTTGTGTTATGTGGTGGACCATAGTGCCCCACGGGCATATCACTGTGACCTTCACCTTGTCCAGCCTGGTGAGCGGGACCTCAGTTTACCGGACAATAAAGGTACCTAACACAACTGTAGCAGGTGTGTTGTCTAGCCGTACAGGCTGTGACTGTTTGGCACACAGGATTTGTGTGCTATGTGTTGCATGTGCTGTGTTCCGGCTTAACGTATGCCTGTGTGCCAGCTGCAGAGGTGTCTGCTGCTCAGGCAGGATGCTATTCTGAGGCTCCACGAATGCCCCAGTGTGTTCATGTGTTTGAATTGCTGTCAGTGTAGGTTTACATCAGACTGGTATTGTAGTCACTGTAGTATTTCATGCCACCTGACATGTTATGCCAGTACTGGGTTCAGAGTGCTTAGTCCCCAGTTTGGCTATGTGGTTGCATCTTACACATGTGTTGTACGTCCATGTGTAGGGGAGAAGGTTGACTGTGTACATGTGGCAGCTGTGACATTTCCACATGACTCACATATTCCACAACTGTACCATAGAGGTGACTGACAAGTGACCTTTGCACATGCTACCATAGTATTGTGATTGCCATGGTGATTAACAGCACATAGGGCCAATGGGGAACAAGGTACAGAAGGTGTGTATGTGAGGGTGTAGTGCCTGTGATTAGTTAGCACTGGCATATATGACTGCTCACGTGGTCAAATGCCAGGTAAGTCATATGCAATGTGTCACAGGCAACGTACATGTGAACAGGACAAACAGTGACATTCTGTCAAGTGAGACATGGACATACATATAGTAAGCTATGCAGATGTCACTAGGAATCCACAGAAGCTCTGTAAATCTGCATTGCAGGTGGAATCAGTGTTCCAGGGTAACTGCAAGCAAACATGCATGCAAACAAAGCTACAGTAAGCAGGGCTGCATGTAGTCCATTGTCCAACAAACAAGCTGTACCACTTCCAGTAGGTAACAGTGCAAACATGCAGGCACTATACACATGTACATGGAAATACACAGGTCAGATGGCCAGAGTCCAGTCTCAGTGCACACAAGTGTACAGACCATGTACCGTCAGGATGTACAATAACTGGATGGAAACCCAGGTGCTCATACCTGCAGTAATACTCATGTCAAATAACAGACACTGAGCCTTCACTCAGTGGTTCCATACTTAGTAGGATGTATGCTACCTGTCCTGCCACCACAGTATCCCTGACATTTATGGGGACTCTCCCTCCTGTGAAAGTTAGTTTTGTGTGTTGGGGCTGTCTAGCATGGTATGGGATGTGAGCTTGCAGTGCTAGGGTGTTCCTGTGTGTCCTGTACCAGTCGTGTAGTACTGCACACATATCAACATCCTCAAACATCCGCATTGCAGAGTCCAGTGTGGGCAACATGCCACTTTCAGTTTACATGTTCATCATTGCATATCAATACTTTCATTACCTTATCCCCTGTGCTACCTATGTATGTGGCCTTCTGTTGACATCCTTACCACCAGTATGCAAACATGTGCAGATGATACACTATGGTACTTACCATGGGCGTAGAAAACAGTACAAGACAATCATAGCCTTACTGCATCATGCATGCTGGGATATACCCACAATTATATCAGCACACTGTACTGTTAACAACATGATACTATTACTACACGTCTATGTAGTCACCCTGTGCATCAGCAACATGTTAACCTGTACCTGCACTGATGTTACAGATTGCAGGAGGTGGCACAGTTTCATCATATGCACAGGGTGTGAACTTGGTATGCCTGAGTCTGCCACTGATACCACCAATTGACATGTAAGTGTATGTGTGTTGGTGAGGGACAGCAGTACAAGGTGGGGCAATGTTGATGCAGTGTGTGTGTGTATGCGGTAGCCCTAGGTGCTGTCAATTCGCATGTGTGTATGGATGCACACAGTTCCACCTCATGGCTGCCATATACCAGTGTTTGTGGACAGCCACAGACTGTACCTGCCAGGTCATACAGATCAGTGTCTCTGGCCACGGACACGGTACCTGTGCCTTGCAGGGGTGCTACGGACTGTATCCGGTACCAATCCAGCCTGGGTACTGTCATCAGAAGCAGGTGTTCATTGACTGGACACAGATCCCTGTTGGGCCTGTCCAGAGCCACGTGCATGTGGTCTCCTGGGGCGGTCTGATGACAGCACAGACCCAGCATTGCTGGGGCTGCTGCTGGCATTATGGGGGCAGCCGCGGCCCTGTTGTCGTCCGCGATCACTGCCAGCTGCTGCTGTTGCTGGCATATCCCCACGTCGACGCCTCAACCATCCACCATTGCCCTGGCTCATGGACATGTAGTTGTGGAACTGATCTAATATGTCCCCACAACGTCTGTCTATGACATCGGTGAAATTACGGATGGCAGCCGCAATGTCACGCATACTGTCAGTCATGGCTGTGCGACATGCTGTCAGCTCCCTCAGACCCTGTCTGTTGTATCGTTCCATACGTGACTGTGCCTGCATGACAGCCCAAAACATAGCTGAGGTTGTAAGACCTCTGTGGGCACGTCTGACAGGGGCAGTACGCCCATGGATGCTCCCACGAGAACCCCTGGACATCTGTATGTATGGTACCATCTCTGGGCCATGCCCATGGCTGCTGTGTGGGGAAGCATGTGCCAAAGATACCACATTACCCTGGTCAATGCCCACTGTATCCTGTCCATCACCTAGGGACATTGGTGACAAAGGATGTATTGGCAGGAAGAATGTGCGCATTGATGGGGTTGACAGCTGTGTACTGTCAATTGGCTGACCAATGACGGACCCTGGCACACCTTCCTGTGCCATTACACAGATGTCATCATTATCAGTACCCGTGGAACCTGATTCAGGTTCCCTGCTGCATGACACCAGAGCAGCACCAGAACCTGTGGGAGGGAAACAGGAAACACAGTTTACAATGTCTACACAATGTTACCAGTGATGCAAACATGCACACATGCACACATGCACAGGTGCACATGTGCACAGGTGCACACGTGCACATGTGCACAGGTGCACACATGCACACATGCACACGTGCACATGTGCACACATGCACACATGCACACATGCTCACATGCACACTTGCACACAATTGCACACTTGCACACTACTCAGTATGTGAGATATCAACACACAGACACAGACACACCTGCATGCATACACAGAGCACTACTGATTGAGCCTAATATTGCTATTACTATCAAGACTATTAAAGGTATTGTTAATACACACTCACCAGCATGGATAGGCTGCATTGCTGTTACACCGGAGGGACCTGCAGAAGTGAGGAAATTAATGTCAGTGGGCACAACTGTGCCATTGTTACTGAGTATGATACAGGTCAGTAGTACAACAGTTGCCTTTCACAGGTCAGCTGCTGATATTGAGAATATCACACTTGCACATTAAATACTATGATGACAGCTACAAACCAAGGAGACACCTCACACATGCATTAACTACCAGTGTACACAACAGTCAACTATACATATGGCATATTACCTGCACGCTCGTAGTCATGGTGCTGTGTGGCTCCAGCCTCCATCATAATGCAGATCTGCAGCTGTTGTTGTTGTTGGTGGGCTGGAGCCACAACACTTAGGAGTAGTCCCTCCAGTCTGGTGAGTGGGGGATGTGTAGCCACCCCACCACCTGTGGCAACCTGTTGCCTTTGGATATCCGATGCACGCTGATGGACATTTCTGATTAAATCACTGCAGTGATGTCGTACCTGCTCATATGTCCTATTATGCGTGCCTATGTCATTTACCCGAAGGACCAGGTCTTGCCATAGTGCAGCCCTCTCCTGCTGATTCTGGCTGGTGCGGAAAAAGAGTATTGCATAATCCCGCACCAGGCTCTGGTGTATTTCCTCATCCTCGGTTGCAGAGTATGCCGGATTGCGCTGGTGAGCCATGGTCCTGAAAAAGGAAATAAAATGATATCAGCAAAATATGTCAGCAGAATTTGGCAAACATACTACACATGCTACTCGACTGTTGTGATACAACATATCTCCCATATATAGCATCTGTCTGTCTATTGGTGGATACACATGTAAATGGCCAGGTATCAGTGCTCAGCCAACAACTGTGCAGCAGTACCTGGCACACTCCATACGACATGCTACCAAACCCCAGCAGTCAGCACACTGATTCAGGTCCAAAGCACCTCCTCACTCTGGGGGTTTGTATCGAGGTACTGTATGGGGTACATCATCAACTACTGTGATCTGACCACAAACTAATCTCCCTGGATATACATATTCCACCTCCACCACCAGCGCAAATGACTACAGTGAATAACATTTCAAACGCAAACTTTACACTTCTTAAGACTGAGATGGTATCCTTTAAGCCCACTGGGCCAGTGGAAGCCACAACCCACAATGCTGACTCCTTCACAAATGATTTCTACGGACATCTCCGAGAATGCATGGATCATGCAATTCCATATAAGACTAAGACACTCTCCACAAAGGGAAAGCATCCTGTCTGGTGGACCCCAGCCATAAACAGATTGTATAACAAAAGATGGAAGCTACTGCAAGACACAGCATAATTTCATAAAGGGAAGGCATGTCTGATCAGCACTAGTAAAGAGCTATGTTCTCTCATACAAACATCCATGGGCAACTTTGAGAGGGAAATCACCGGGGACACTACAGATAACCACAAGGCCTTCTTCAGTTATGTTAGAAACCTGGTCAGAAACCCTCCAATATGCTCATAGCTAGTACACAACTACAAATAATTCACTGAACCCACAAATATTGGCAACATTGTGGCAGACAGGTTCAGTGCAATCCCCCCCCCTCCCCCAAACAAAGACATACTTATCCCAGCTGAATGTAACCTCCCTGTCATCACAGATGTCCAGGTGAGAGCCGCACTCAAAAAAGCAAAAAACACAGCATCAATGGGACCTGATGGTATCCCCGGTTGCATGCTACATGAACTCCAAGAGGAGTTAACCCGCATATAGAAGTGCTATGTAACACTAGCCTGACTACAGGATATGTACCTGTAAACTGGCGTACAGCAGCAGTGGTTCCACTCCGCAAAGGAGGCACCTCTACATACCAATACAATACAACACAATACAATACAATACAATATGCTATTGCCCCTGGGACTACAGCAGCATACTGTTCTGCTACCCTGACCATTGTGACACGTGATGTGATGGTACGTGCTCCTGTCAAACAGTTACACAGGGTGACTCATATGGCATATTACCTATCTGACTAACATTCAGCAGAGGTATGTGTGACATGTACTCATGGGGAGTTTTGCTTCTTAATGCTGTGTGGTTTGTTGCAGGGTATGTCTTATCTGTGGGTAGGAACCTGTACCTCTGCTATGTGCTCTCTACTGTGGTGTCAAGGACGACACACAGCGGTCATTTAGGTTGTGGATGGTGTGAGGTGTTACTATGGTTGTTGGACATCTGTCATGGGTGTGACTTAAGTATGTAAATCCAGGAGTGGTAACCTCTATGTGGGTAGTATGTGTGCACTCTGTGGTGTTGTCAGTCACTGTGCATTGGTAATGTGTTTGAGTGCATTGTCACAGTGTCATACATGTCACTGTGTCCTTCTCCATATCTGTAGCTGTCATGTGAGGTACATACCGTGGCAGCCATTGTGTGGTGTGGAGGGGTACACTGACCTACATGTCCATAGCTGACACACCATGTCTGCTGACACATACCATGTACAGGTATTCCAGAAATAGTGTGCCACTGTGACTATCATTGGGGGGACTATTGTACACATTTATGACCCTGTTCACCCCTGACACATGCAGTGGTGGGCAGCCAATCACATATCTGGTGGTTACTGGTGTAGGTGATTTGAAATGGGGTATTGTACTCCAGTTACGACACTGGTGTTCACTCCATGTCTTTGTCACCAGGCACCTGTTGCAATACATCTGTACACATGTGCCTCACTCAGAATATCTCTCTCTCTATATATATATATATGTATATATATATATATATATATATATATATATATATATATATATATATATATATATGTATATATATATATATATATATATATATATATATATATATATATATATATATATATATATATATATATGTCTGTATACATATACACACACATATATATATCGATGTACATATATTGCTATAGATATGGGGAGGGGGGGAAGTGTAACAGAGAGGGGGTGAGAGTGACAGGGGGAGTGTGAGATAGTCATATACAGTCATATCTGTGGATAGTCAGATCTGTCTGTCTATGTATATTTATCTACATATCTGTATGTGTGTATTACATATATATGTTTGTACATATTCTATCTATCTACATCTGTCTATGTATTCCTACATCCCTCTCTATCTATGTATACATATATACATATTATATATATATATATATATATATATATATATATATATATATATATACATACATACATATATTGACATACATACATATCCATATGATAGATAGGTATATCAACATGTTTGTTTACAAAACTGTATACACACACTAACATACTGCTAAACATACATAACTGTGAAACCTACTTTGTACATTGCACTACAACCTACATTCAACCTACATTGATATGTGCACATAGATGCCCTCACATACATATGTATGTGCAGCCTTCACTGATAGTTGCTGTATGTCCCCTGCCCTATGCACATCTTCATATACATATAGATACAGACCAATGACACATATGGAGGGTTCACAGTATGTAGACTTTTAAAGTATTACTTTACATTACCTGTTTTTGTCACAGCTGCTTGCGTTGCCTTTTGTATCGGTGTCCTGCTGCTGCTCCAGTTGACAGATGTCAGCTTTCTAGTAGGTTTTGTTAAGTGTTTTTGTTTGTGTATCTCTCTCTCTCTCTCTCTCTCTCCCTACCTCCAGAGGGTGCAATGAAAGTATTGCATGTGTGGACTGGGAGTACAGCATGATTTTGTAGGTATCTGCATATGTCCATGTGATGGCCTCTGCACCAATTGTTAGCCAGCATTTGCTAATTGCATGCAGCCAATTGTGTACTGATTGCAGTTCTCACTGTGATTTCAGGACAGTGCTATAAAAAGGTATGTGAGATAGGCATAGCCCTTTCAGAGTTTAAGAACAGGGACCATGCTGGTATGCTGTGGACACTGTTCTGTGAGTGTAAAGGTTAGTATCTCTCTCATATTTCAGGCTGTGTTGTAGATTAACATTTCTCCATTCATTTCTCCAGTTTTCTGTACTAAGTGTGTATGTACACTGACACCTAAGACTACTACTACTGTTAATGTGGGTGTGTGTGCTTTCCTGTGGGACATGTGGTGTAACTGGTATATAGCAGTGGCTCTTGCACTTTGTTGCTATGGCTTCAATATTTGCCCTTTACATTCACTACCTGTATGCCTGCTAGGTGTCTTGACTGTAGTGTGTTGCTGTGGCTTTCCTATTTTCCATGTACATTCACACCTTGGAAAGCTTCCTATATCTGCTAGGGTGTTGCTGCATGCAGTGTGGTCTGGCCATGGTGTGCACCTTGACATCTATTAGGGTATTTGAGTATGCTGCTGAGCAGGCCCCAGAGACTCTCAGGTGCATCTTTTATCTGCCTCATGGAATGGTACATATCAGTGGGGTACACCCATTAAATTGTCTGGTATTCTGCAGTTTTGACTGTGGGTTAGCATGAGCATATGTATTACTAGACTATTTCTGCCGTGCAAGTGGTGCATACTTTCAGTACTTCATAGTTACCTTTGCATGTGTTGTAACACCTTTCTACCTACTGTTTGTACATTTCACAGGGAGTCTGTGGGGCATCCCTGTAACTCAGTCACTGTTGCTATGTCTAGGCTCTTAACTATTCAAATATGGCAGTGTCAGACCTCTCAAGTGTACAGATATTTGCAGGATGTCCACATTTTTGCCTCATATTTTGGTCCATATCTCATAAACAGCTTTTTCTGGCAAATCACTCAGGGCTCAAGTCAGACTATAGTGACAAACATTTCAGTTTCAGACTTCGTACCCTTCCAAACATCCAACATAATGCAAAACCTGTTACTCTCTCAACTGTCTAAGTTTGTCGGAGCAATATTTGAAATGTGTCCCTGTTTTTGGGCCTTTGCTCCACATTTTTTATTACTTAGTCCTGATGTGTTGCTGTAAGAGGATGTGGGGTATGGGCAGTGATTATCCTGCTGTAAGTATGTGTGTGGCTTGCAAGGTGCTACAGTGACATTATTACCTACTAGCTACCAACTAGCATGGCTGTTTCTGTTCACACACTACTATTATAGAAATCCACTACATTTGACAGTAAATATACATGACATGCTTTGTGTACTACACATCCTATATTCCCATTACATTCATTCCTACTATTGCATGATATATTTATTGTAGCACAATGTTCTTATATAGCAGTCATGGCTTAGTGGTAAGTCATGCAGACTACTGTTTCCAAGGTCCTGGGTTCGGGACTGACAGTGGGATTTTATTTTGCTTTTGAGCAGACTACAGGCCTTGTCATTCAGAGTGACTAAGGCACTTTTAAGCAGTTGTAAGTGGGTTAGCACTGGTTTGCGCGGAGCTCACGCATGCGCACTGACATTCAGCTCCGCGCATACCTGCTTACAACTGCTTAAAAGTGCTTACTCTTGCGCACACCCGCGCTAATTTCTTTGAAAGAAATGAAAATGGGGAGACAGGAAAGTGGTGAAAAAGGGATCAAAAAGAGGGTAGGACAGTAGGGAAACAAGCTCGGGTTTTGCATGAGGGATGTAGGTAAGGCCCATAGCTGCCCATTTCTTCATCAGCAACAGCTGTGCATATGTTTGTAATTTGGTGTGACATTTGAAACCTTCCACCCCTGAGAGAGGTGTAAGGACAACAATAATACTTGTACAGCCAATTGTAATTGACAGTTTCCATGTCCATCAGACATGTGTGCAAAATGGGTAGCTATGTATGGGGCATAATTTTTTTGTGGGTACAGAGTGCCCTTTTTTTTTTTTTTTTTTTCAGGTGAGAGTGGTATGTCAGGTACAGGAAGTCGGTATAGCTGGGGAGGTAGGTTGGGTAGGTTAACAGACAAGACAAACAAGACGCATACAGGGGCGGTGTATGACACACGTGGGGGGGGTCACAATTGACAGGGACGGATATTTGGATATCTCGAGCCCATGAGCCCACAGATGGCAACAGTGGAACTGAGATCCCCACCCATGGGCAGTTGCCACTGTGCCTTCACTGCCCAGAATGAGGCTGTGCTGGGGGCTGTGTAGGCCAGGCAGCAGGCATGCCTGTTAGTTGTGCCACCCGTGCCTCAAGCTGGTGTAGGGGCCCAAGAACAGCGTCCCAGATCTCCCTACGCACCACAGTCCGGACATTACGGAGGGTGAGTGGATGTTCTCCTCCGGCCACACTTGCAGAGGGGGAACGAGCCCCATCCCCTGCAGCGCTTCCACCCTCAGGTGGCACAGGGCCACCAGAGGAGGGTCCGGCCTGGGCACTACTGCCAGGTGCACTCGCCAGCTGAGGAGGGAGAGGGGGGTCCGCTGGAACCCTCCTTCCCTGTAGTCCTATGTTTTGCATTATGTTATGATAGTTTGGGTTAGTAACGTACAATACCATTCACAATTAGTTGTAACAGCATGCATTAGTATTCCCATTAACCAAACACCCATATATTCAAACCATTGAACAGCAAGCATAATACATGCATAATCTGAACAGCAATACACAATCCAACAACATGCAGGGTTGGTTGATGGCAACAGGCCATCAGGTTTGGATGTATGAACAGGGCAGATGCATCAATGTACATGCAAATATGTATGAACTAATAGGACAAATGTCCAGGGGTGTTAATTGTGATTGCACATACCAATTTCACGTGGAATGGATTATATGTGGTTATAGGATAGGGTGAAGAAAATTTAATTAACAACTTCAAATACCAATACATATGCTGTACATTTCTAATAGCTGCAGATATATACACACTACAGTTCTGCCTACAGTTTCCTATGTGATAACTACTTCAGGTTGGTGATAGGAATGTTACTGCTACATCAATATACATTTTCATTTTTATTCATACACATTCATATCTGGCTCTGTTCAGCTGCATCATCCTGCTACATTTGCTTTATATAGCTATAGACAACTGTGGATGTTTGGCATTTCAGACAACCATACTATCTGCATATTGCAGACTGAGAGCAACATATCCAGATTTTGGGACACACATTCCAGCTGCTGTACCGTTTTCAACACATGTTACTGTTTGGTTCTGTCTGTCACATTCATTTCATTCTGTACTGACTGCAGTATACTTTATTCAGGAGTTATTACTACTTTATTGGTGGATTCATACCTCTTTCTCACACTCTCTCACTTGTTTTATTTTTACAATTCAGGATGGTACTTAATTCTAGGCTTTATTGACATGTTTTACCTGTAATTATAACAATCCTTTCCAACAGTCTCACTTCTGTCATGTTTCTGTATTTCAACAGGGATATATTTCACACATGTGTTTTACTCAGCTTCTGCAGCTGTACTTTTCAGCCTGCTGCAGGTTATGTACTATTATATTACAGGTGGGACATCTTTATTTCAGACTTGTTTCATTTTTATGTTTGGATTACAGGCTGCATCACACTTTTGTAATCAAGTAATACTTGCAAACCCTCTTACACCGTTACTTGCACATTTTATTAATTAGTGACTACACTGCACTCTTTTGCTAACTGTCATACTTATATATTTATTTACAGTTACAGGTAGAGAATTACTGACCTGCCTGGTGGCGCAACCATGCCAGCCTATCGCCATAGGCTCGACGGTTCACAGAACGGACACCTGAAGCTGTAATATAAATAAAGTGATATTGGAATACACATCTCCATAATATCAGCTAGGTTAATTTCTTACATAAATAATTACATGCAACTTACTCAGTAGTGGGACGTTGGGCATTTGCCGGGCCTCTTGGATCCAACAGTTCACTTGGTCCTGCTTCCGTCTCTTCAGGTCCGCATGGTGGTGACGGACCTGCTCACCAGTCCTTGGTATCTCTGTGGCACTGGTGAGATCATGAGCCAACCGGTCCCATGCCTCAGCCCTATATGCTCCCCACAGGACCTGGCCCTGCATGAGTTGGGCCTCATGATTGTGGACAAGGAGCCAAACCATATATTTGGACTCCTCAATGCCCCACCTCTGTGCTCGGAAGCAACTACCCTCACCTACACCTGACATCCTGGCTGCAAGTCAGTTCTACAATCGGTTATGCTGTGTATTCCTGCCTATGGGGCTTATATATGCCGTTTTTCCCGCACTTATCTGTGATGGCCATTTTGGAATTGTATCGGCTTCACAAAACCTGCTTTGTCATGCTCCTCTTTCTATTCATTCCTATATATATGCTATTACTGCATTTCTAAGTGCAACTGTCATGGCTTAGTGGTTCAGTATTTTAACTATGGTGCATGGTATCCTGGGTTCGAACCTGGCCATTGCTTTTATATTTTATGTCTGTCTACACAAGCTAGGAGGTGTGTCTGTGTAAAGGCAGTTTTGATACAGCTTGCTCAACGTTGCCTGTCGGTTAGCTTGTTGGCGCGGTGCGCAGCTCCGTGCAATCGGATCACGCTGGTTTACGCGTGGTTTGGCTGTCAGCACGCATATTACACTCAGCTCAGCTATGGGCACACAGTTTCAGCATGTTAAAATGCTGCTCAACCCCGGGCACTCATTTTACACCTGTTAAACCACTACTCACCTACGGGCACTCATTTTAAACCTGTTAAAACACTACTCACCTGCAGGCAGATGTACTCAACTTGTTAGACTGTAGCTCAGCTATAGGCACATCTGACATTTTTTTTTATTATCTCACATTTCTTCAAAATACATGGCCCATTTCATTATATTTTACATAAAATATAATTTTATATGTGTACATATATGTCAAGGACTTGTTTCGTGCTTATTTCACTAAAAATAAAAATTGATGTTGTGGGGGCTCGAACCATGACTGCCTCCTCTTCAGCCAACGTCTCTACTGCTATGCTATTGCTTCTTGGCTGATTTTGCATATTTAGTTCTTATATGCTTTTCCATTGACTGCTAACTGTGGCTAAGCGACGAGCATGCCCGCACAAACGAGCGCACTCACGGGCAAACATCTTTACAACTTAAAAAATATATATATAAGATGTTCATTTATACATTTTATGTTCATAGTCTGGTCTGTGAGGGCATGTGTTGTGTTGTGTTTATTCACATTTACTCTGTCGTGGGGGTTTACTTTTGGGACTTTTACTCTTCTGGGGGCGTGTCCGTTTGCAGGGCTCGGCCTACGGACACATCCTCTACTGTCTTCTACGGACCGTGTTAGCCTTAGGTGTGATTCAGCATGCCCTCATGCATATGCATGACATGCTGACGTCACACCGTTTAACTGCAGCCTCCGTGTAAGCCTTGCAACTCTTACATGGAGGCTTCGTAAATCATGCCCAGGATATCCTTTACTTAACCCTAATATTTATGTTTTACTTGTGTTATACTATAGTGTGTTTATTTCATAGAAGTATATAAAGAAAACATTATTGCATGTGGTGCGACTGCTAAGTGGTAGATTCATAGGTTCATAGGTAAGTACAATGCTCTTTATTATATAGTGAAAACATTTAACTTATTACAAAATACAAGAGCTTTTATTTTATTTATTTATTTACTTTAGAAAATGCCATGATAAAATGAGTACCCTGGCACAGAGGGATAAAGCAATAATTATAGATCAGGTGACCAGATGACCAGAGTTTGATTAGAACCTGGAACAGCTGAGGTGCTGACATGGGAAGAAACGGCTTGTCTGGCCTTCTTACCCTTCTTATTGAATAACAGAACACACCAGAGGAATTGATTTTCAATACGTTTTGAGTTAAGGTTAATCGTTTGCAACAGTTTCTTATACTTAACGATTTAAAATACAGCAAATAACCACAAAGTTACAGCCTTAGCACGTAAAAACATACAGTATGCTCTCCTACCTCCACTGCCCATTTCTCCCTTTTTCAGATTTACCTCTTAAGCTTCCTTTAATTTGATTTATAAGCAGTACAAGTAGTTTTATGGTCACTTAACTCAGCATTGCTTTCATTATTCATTGCATGAATTGAAATCTAAATAATATTTCAGCTTATGCCCATGTTTTGTTCTTTCTGTCTTTCGGTCATACAAAAATTCCATTTGATAGATATAGTACTGCTCATATAAATAGAAATTGAAAGAAAATGATATTTTGCACTGTACTCAGAAAGTGGATTGTTGCTTTACAGACTGATTCTTTTAGGTATATACCACATCACACTCATATTATATGCTTATTATAACATGATTACTATTTTAAACTACACGGTCCTTGAGGTAGTTACAGCTGCTACAAGACATTAAAGACAATGTGGCATTTTTTTTCCAGCTTTGCTGTGTTACTGTGTGTGTTTTGATTTACACTGCTTACCCAAAATAAATTATTTGAATGCGTAGTCAAAAAGAGAAAATGCAAGGTATGAAATTTTAAAATATGTTACTTTGAGGAAAAGCAATGTAAAATATAAATATTTTATAAAAATAGTTATTTTTGATGCACATTATAAAATGAAAAAGTGATCCTTAGAAGTGCATGTCCAAGTTAACATTAATATTTCAGATTTAATAATGTATTTTCAGCATGGTTTTGTGTGCTGACTTATCATTACAGAACTTCAGCAAAACATTTCTGATACTTGTAAAGGGCCTCTTAAAAATATATTACGTCAAGAGCAGCCTAAAATATCAAAATAGGCATGCATTTCATAACAGTAGGAATTAGGAGTTACTAAATCACTAATAATGTGAACCCATTAGTCATAATGTTGTATAAATATATCAGTAAACAGCTAAAGAAGAAAAATATATTAAATGATTAAATAATAATGTCCTGCATTAATACTAAAAAGTTTCAAAATCTCCATAGTGAATATATTACTTGTGCAACTCAACACTAAAAGATAGTTATATTAAACTGATAATTACTTTGGGTTATATTTTGGAAAAATACACTTTGCTAAGTCTTTTTTTCCTGGTACATTACCAGAGTATGTAGAATATTACTGATTACTAAATGAGCACATAGAATGCTAGCCGTATTTGCTTGTATTGCAAAAGAGGTGTCGAAGTATGTTGCTGAGTGATTGTAATTACATTTCCTAGTACCTCCCTTAACAGTATTAATGAACCGAATGCAAAGAGATGTCTCTGCTTTATTCTGAAACAGGTGCATAAAAGTCTCATCCGAACATAAGAAAAATATATTTCATGACAAACATGCTTTTGTGAGCACTCAGCAATGCTCAGTTAATTTTACAGAGCCCACTGAGGGTAAGAGTCTCTTTTTCTCATGCTTTCTGTTTTGTCCATCACCTTGTTCTCTTCCCCTCTCTGTGACCTTCTCATTTTCTGGATCAGGCACAAACAGGTTGAGTGTTAATAAGAACCAGATGGACACATTGCAGAAATTGTCCAAATGGGTATGACAATGTGGGAAGCTGTCAAGCATGGAGAGAGACTGGAATTTTTCAGCAGTAAAAATGAATTTATCACCACTCTACAACATTAACTTTCCCCAGCCTTATGCTGTGATACAATTCACTTTTTTGATAGGTCATGGCAATAGAGATTTCTTAATGTGATGACTGTACATATTCAAACATTACAATGGCTCCATTAAAAAAACAGTAAACAAAAGGCCAGCATTCCCTGCTGAGTAAAATAAATCTGCTTAACTACTTGGCTATAACTGACATGACAAAGTATGACAATATGATAAGTCTTGTGGTCCCAAGTGATGACTGTGTTGTATACATTTCTGTTATTTTTATTTCCGTGATTTGTTCATGTAAGGGGTAATTATATGCCATTTGAAAATTACAGTTGTGTACACAACAACAATATTTTCATTTGTAGCAAAAAAGATATAAAAGGGAAATGGAAAACATTTGATATTTGCATTGCTATTTTTCACCTTTCTCAAACAGCCCCCTGGTCATCCTGCACGTTCTTTAGGTATTCATAAACAACCTGAGAATATAGTTTCTCCAGTATTGTCTGGGACCAGTGCATGGCCTTCTTTTAGTGGGCAAGCCTAGTACACCTTCCACTGTGGGCACTGAGAGGGCAATCCATTCCCTACTAGCTGTCCAAACCATGTACAGAGTCCTTTCAATCCAGAGGAGCAGTGGGTCTATTTTTAGAGCCCCCCCCCCAGCTTGCCAGACATTTTACTGATTAGTAAATGTTGAGTGCATTACCCTCTGAAGAATCCTTATTTCTGCCACTTGTATCAGGTATAACAATAAGTATTTAACAGAAGGGAGGGTGGTGACAATGACTGATCATTATATTGAAAACTTTGCCTCTCTGCTTTCACCCCACTGCCACAGTTTGATACAGAGTCTATACAGCTGTCAGTTCTGACCCTCCAAAGTATAAACTCCAAATGGTGGGTTAGCATAATGTGAAATATAGTAATATACTAATAAAGCAACTGTTTAGCTGTTACTCATACCTTAATTATCATGACATGCTTGTGTTTTCATTTGAATCACTCTGTGTGCACCCTGCAGGTTTCAGCAACCTAGAATTACAAGTAGCAACATTCAAATATACTGAAGTTTGCAAATATTCTACACACACACGCAGTAACATTTTTGAACAAAATATTTGCACTTCATGTAAATACAGCTATTAGTATATAATAGTTTCATAGCTACTGACATATAGGAATATTTTACATTAGTCTGTGCTCATACTTATTACAGCTGGTTAACAGAACTGTACTATTTTCTGGTATACTTTGTAGTGTGATCATGTGTACAACATTCTACATACATACTTCATCTAGTCTGGTGCCAACTACTCTGTTTCAGTTTTTGTATGTGACTGTTGTCTTTTTATTGTAGGGTTTATGTGGATCTATATCATAACTGCTAAAGCCCATTTCAGCGAATACATAAACGTCGACACATATTGCATGAACTTCAAATACACTGAACGCCCTAAACCGCGAAATTCAAAATCTCGAACTGGCATAGTTGGCCAACCCCACCACTCATTACATACTACCCACCCAAACAAAATAAATAAACCACAAACATACACTAACCGAAACCCTACTTCTAACCATACACTAAACCTTACATACATTACTATCTATGCACTTACCTTAACCCGCACCCTAACCCTAAGGTCCGTAGCTATCGCACACTTACCTTAATCAGCTATACCCAAACAAAATAAATAATCCATACACATACACTTAACAAAACTTTACTTCTAACCCTACTTCTAACCCTACACTAAACCTTACATACATCACTATCTATACACTTACTTTAACCCGCACCCTAACCCTAAGGTCCGTAACTATCGCACACTTACCTTATGGAGCTATACTGCAGAAGGGCCAACTATGCCGATTAGATATTTTGAATTTTGCGGTTTTGAGCATTCGATGAATTCACGGTTCGCGCAATATGCGTTGACATTTACGTATTCGCTAAATCAGGTTTTTGCGGTTATAATATAGACCCAGTTTATGTACCTGGTCAAAGGCTCAACCATAAATGCTGCATACTTGAAGAGAATGTCATTCTCACTGAAGCTCTAAGAGAGCATGATTGGACTCTTACTCAAATGTGTTTTGATTGCTGGCAGCAGATATATGTAAATGCTGTGAGGATCCATGGACACATTATAAATAACTGCCTCTGATGTGCATTTGGATATCTAAGCTGCTTGCCATGCCAATAGAGGAACCACCTCCCCAACTTCAAATATATTGACTACTACCTGGAGAGAGTCACAGCCTTACAAGAACAATATAAGGTTGTAAAACTGAGGTTGTTGTTTGCTGAGCACAGTCTGGTATATTACATCCTAATGAAAATGCATATTTTGTTTACTTTGCTTTGGTAATGATACCTTCTGATGCTCGTATTACAGATGTTATGGTTCATTCACTTGCACATATTGCTGATGAGTACACAATGATACTGACAGTGTGGGTGGTAATGTTATCTGACACAACCGTGTCAATGTACAAAGCCATAGCTAATGTTATGGATAAACATGGCACAGCTACTGATACACAAGACATAACGTGTGGACACTCATCAGGTGCTCTCCATATGGATGTCGCTTCAGCAGTCATGTCACAAAAACAGTAAAGATGTGCAACTGGATGCTGTCTGAGCAGCCAGTGGTGATGGACATTATGGTGCTGTTAATGATAGTTCCACACAACCTGAGAAACCTTCTGTGGGAGGGTGACTAGGATGTAGTTGCTGAAGGTGTTCTTCCAGAGGACAATGGTACAAAATATGACTGTGATTTTGTTCTGCTAAAAGAAGTAGCTTTGGATAACGCCTTGCTGACACAGCCAAATCTGGGTTGACAGACAGACAGAATGGGTGCTCTCAGACCTAATCTGTCTCACACAATATATGATGGAGGTGGCAGGTGGCATTGCAGCATGGTTCAAGCAATGCACAATGATGCAGCATGTTATGGAGAAAGGGTGATATGTCTGCTGAAAATGACATGTTCCATAAATTTAAATCATGCCATTTATTAACCTTGACTATGCATGCTTGTATATTGTCAGAAGCAGTCACAGCTTGCATGTTCATGGACATCTCTGTGGTAAATCATTGTAATAGGTTTAATTGAGTGTAGATAAAGTAGTCACAAGTGTAGTTTATGAGCTACTTAGGTCTTGGTTATCCTAATCATGCCATGAAATGGCCACATTCTGATATCTGCTTC